>NC_084588.1:17569428-17674428 GCF_033807715.1 Cololabis saira | reverse complement strand
GATTGGTTTTGCTAAATAAATTAGAAATTCAGCCTCTGAGCCATGTCTTTATCTTCCCATTCTCTAACCGCATTATCTATGCTGGATTCTGAGTGGGCGGGGAGGCTATGATAATGAGGCACTGTGCTGATTGGCTGCCTGAATGACACGATACACCGCTACGAAAAAATGGCGGAAGCTCCGGCCAGCAGAGTTGTTGTTGTTGTTCTGGCCAGAGTTAGTTTTGGGCATGGTTTCACGCATCGCGGCCGTGGTTACGTAACGACGGGCGCAGAATCTGAATGGCTCGTAGAAGCCACATCACAATGTCCCCAGCCTCCCTTGGATTTTGTGAGAAGTTCTCTCGGAGATGAGAGTTGAAGACTTCCCTGACAGAGGGCTCAGCAAGACGTTCCCAACAGACCTTCACAATACGTTTGGGTCTGCCCGGTCTGTCCAACTTCCTCCTCCGCCAGCGTATCCAACTCACCACCAAGTGGTGATCAGTTGACAGCTCAGCCCCTCTCTTTGCCCAAGTGTCCAAGACATACGGCTGAAGATCAAATGAAATGACAACAAAGTTGATCATTGACCTCCGGCCTTATGCTTGAACATGGTGTTCGTTATGGACAAACTGTTACTGGAACAGAAGTCCAATAACAGAGCAGGTTCAGATTGGGGAGGCCGTTCCTCTCAATAACTCCCCTCCAAGTATCACTGTCATTACCCACATGAGCGTTGAAGTCCCCCAGTAGAACAATGGAGTCCCCAGTTGGAGCACTGTCAACTACCCCTCCCAGGGACTCAAAAAGGCGGGGTACTCCGTATTGAGCCCGACCGGATCCCATGGGCAAAGACCCAGCCACCGGGCCCTCGCATTCGAGCCCCCCTCAGGCTTGGCTCCAGAGAAGGGCCCCGGTGACGCCAAACGGGCGACGTAACAGCCCCTGATTTTTTTTTTTCCATTAGCTTGTGAATGTTGTCAATGGTACAACCCTACCCATGTTACAACCATTTCCATGTTACAACCATATCCATTGTTATGAGAGTTGCGATGCAGATTTTCTGTCTGTGTGTGCAGGGTGTGAGTGGGCGAGCGAGAGAGAGGGAGCGCGAGCTGGAGTGGGTGCGAGACGTGTGAGTGGAGTAAAGCAGGAGACTACTAAAAGACTACTAAAGTAGTTGCTGTATAATGGATTGACTCGAATAAAGCTCCAAAGTTACGCTGCCCAACCTGGAGTCCCCCCTGTGTCTGTGTTCTCCACTAACACCATGTTACAACCATACCCATGTTACAACCATAGCCGGTCTCCCAGCAGTGACAAAAAGGTATGGAAAAGCCTTGTTTTCCAAAAACTTTACTTGTTTTAATTAGATTACGACTAAAGGATATTGCATTGTTTGGGGTGAGGTTGCTTTAGATAATAGCTCTGTTTTATTCAGTGCATGGTGTCATCAGCTTCTCACTCAGATCTATCTCTTGCAAGTCATATACTGCATTTGTAAAAATTCAAAATACCAATGTCTAAAGAATGATCTGAAGACTTCAAAACAAACAAATCCAACTTACTAATGCCAGAGCAAAATTGTATTCAATTTCTATGCAACGGACTCAGTATCCCTTACTCCCAGAGCACACAGAGTACACAGTCTAATATCCTTTCCTGAACAGGTTGGACAAACTCCCAGGCCCGCAGGACTTTAGAAAAAGCTATGGTCCAGTGCTCCACAGACAGAATCTGCATACTTACTTCTTGAGTCAAACATTGACATACAGTGGGGCAAAAAAGTATTGTCAGCCACCAATTGTGCAAGTTCTCCCACTTAAAGAGATGAGAGAGGCCTGTAATTTTCATCACAGGTACACTTCAACTATGAGAGACAGAATGAGGGGAAATAATCCAGGAAATCACATTGTAGGATTTTTACTCAATTAATTGGTAAATTCCTGGGTAAAATAAGTATTCGGTCACCTACAAACAAGCAAGATTTCTGACTTTCACAGACCTGTAACTTCTTTAAACTTTAACTTCTTTAGATACAAGATGGTGCCTCCTATGGTCGCCTCGGTGTTTCGCTCTCTGATTTTTTTCAGCTTTCTGTTTATTTTACCTGTTTTCTGCTGCCCTACACGGGTCACCTTCAGCAGAGAGCAACTACTTAATATTAGGAAGTCTTCTTCCGATACTTTTTGCCCAGTTTTCACTGATCCGGACAGTATTAGAGAGATTTTGGTCGGAGCAGCAGCAGCTGTTCCCGGCTCTTCAGGAGACGCAGACGGGGAAAGCGCGCGGGAGCTCTTGTGCGGCTGAGAGAGAGAGGATTCCGAACTCCGCTCCCCTCCATACACCTGGGGAACGTCTGCTCCCTCGCAAATAAAATGGATGAACTACTTCTACTCGTCACAAAAAAACGGGATTTTAGCAGATCTGCCGCCGTTTGCTTCATGCTCAGTGATCTCGTCCCGGACAGCGCTGTACGGCTGCCGGGAATTCAGCTCATCCGAGCGGATCGCAGCAGGGAACTTTCAGGCAAGACAAAGGGAGGTGGAATCTGCTTCTATATAAACGAAGGCTGGTGTACGGATGTCACAGTGCTAAAAGACTCTTGCAGCCCTCACTTAGAGACACTTTTTGTGAACTGCAGACCTTTTTATTCACCGCGGGAGTTTTCATCTTTAGTTCTGGTCGGGGTTTATATCCCAGCCGACGCGTGTGTGACTGAAGCCACGCAGGGGCTGGCCGACCAGATAACAGACCTGGAGAAAAACTCCCCAACTCACTCTTTATTGTTTTGGGCGATTTCAACAGAGCAAACCTCACTCACGAACTTCCAAAATACAGGCAACATGTTACGTGTCCCACCAGGGACACGCAGACTCTGGACCATTGTTACACCATCATTAAGAACGCATACCGCTCTGTTCCCCGCGCAGCTTTGGGACACTCTGACCACTGTCTGCTTCATCTGATCACGACCTACAGGCAGAAACTAAAAATATCTAAGCCTGTAGTGAGGACTGTGAAGAAGTGGACAGAGGAGTCAAAGCTGAAGCTTCAGGCCTGCTTCGACTGCACGGACTGGAGTGTTTTTGAAGCTGCGGCCTCAGATCTGAATGAACTAACAGACACTGTGACATCCTACGTCAGCTTTTGTGAGGACATGTGTGTGCAGACCAAGACCTTCTGCACATACAGTAACAACAAGCCCTGGTTCACATCGAACCTCAGGAAGCTGCGCCGAGCCAAAGAGGAAGCCTACAGGAGCAGTGATCAAGCCCTGTTCAAGCAGGCCAGGAACACGCTGACGAGGGAGGTCAGGAAAGCGAAGCAATCCTACGGCGAACGGCTGCAGAATCGCCTATCTGCCAACCCTGACCCCTCTTCTGTGTGGAGAGGTTTACAGAACATCACTGGGCTCAAAAGAACAGCTCCACGCCCTGCAGGCAACCTCAAGCTGGCGAACCAGCTCAATAGCTTCTACTGCCGGTTCGACGACGACCAGGCCAACAGCACACCACCATCACCCCCCACCCCCCCTGCTGCTCCACCATCACCATCACCCCCCACACCTCCCCCGGCTGCTCCACCATCACCATCACCCCCCCCCCCCCCCCCCCCCTGCTGCTCCTCCATCACCATCAACCCCCCCCCCCCCCCCCCCTGCTGCTCCTCCATCATCATCACCCCCCTCCCCCCCCTGCAGCTCCACCATCACCATCACCCCCTCCCCCCCAGCTGCCCCTTTTTTTCACACCTCACCACAGCCAATCCCCCCCCCTCTGTCTACCCCCCTACCCCCACCTGACACCCTGCCAGCACTCAGGATCTGTGAGGAGGAGGTGTGTTGAAGTGCTGAAGTGGTCCACCCACTTCAACTCTGTCAGGAAGAAGGCTCAGCAGAGGTTGTACTTCCTGCGTCAGCTCAGGAAGTTTAACCTGCCACAGCAGCTGCTGATCACCTTCTACACTGCCATCATTCAGTCCGTTCTCTGCACGTCCATCACTGTCTGGTTTGGATCCGCCACCAAACTGGACAGGCACAGACCGCAACGGACAATCAGGTCTGCAGAGAGGATAGTTGGGACTAACCTCCCATCTATCCAGGACCTGTACCGGTCCAGGACCAGGAAACGGGCAGGTAACATCTCTGCAGACCCCTCACACCCAGGACACAGTCTGTTTGAACTCCTCCCCTCTGGACGGCGCTACAGAGCACTGTACGCTAAAACCTCCAGACACAAGGATGGTTTCTTCCCCCAAGCGGTTGCTCTGATGAACTCCCACAACTAATAGTCTCAGAGAAACCAATCACGTGCAATAATAATAGCATTAGCAACTGCTGACAATATCAGTTACATGCTGTAACAAGCACCTTTTGGCAATAATCATGTCTGCCTCACTCTGCTGCACCTCTCGCTTTTTTTGTATTTGTTGTATAATTTTTTGTATAATTGTACATATGTTATTTTATTCAGAGCTATTACGTTTTTCTCTACCTCAAACTGCTGCACCTTAGATGTTTATTTGTATATATGTCAACAAGTACCACATTTGTTTATTTACTGCCTAAAGAGCGAAATAACCGGAGTCAAATTCCTTGTTGGACAATGTTTGAACCTGGCCAATAAAGATGATTCTGATTCTGATTCTGATTCTGATTTAAGAGGCTCCTCTGTCCTCCACTCGTTACCTGTATTAAAGGCACCTGTTTTAACTGGTTATCAGTATAAAAGACACCTGTCCACAACCTCAAACAGTCACACTCCAAACTCCACTATGGCCAAGACCAAAGCGCTGTCAAAGGACGTGAGAAACAAAATTGTAGACCTTCACCAGGCTGGGAAGACAGAATCTGCAATAGGTAAGCAGCTCGGTGAGAAGAAATCAGCTGTGGGAGCAATTATTAGAAAATGGAAGACATACAAGACCACTGATAATCTCCCTCCATCTGAGGCTCCATGCAAGATCTCAACCCGTGGGGTAAAAATTATCACAACGGGATTGACTAATGACTGTCCTACAGATAAAATTACTGGAGTTTTTCCTGCCTTGCAAAACTTTGAACCACCCACAATTAATGAAGTGATCGACATTATTGTAAATCTGAATAATTCAGCAGCGGGTCATGACGAAATCAAGGCTAAGCTCCTAAAGGCAGTAGCTTCCATCATTAGCAAACCTTTAACACATGTCTTTGTGGTGTCACTGAAGACTCGGGTAGTCCCTAGTGATCTTAAAGTGGCAAAGGTCTTAACTCTTTTTAAAGAAGGAGAACCCAGTGTTTTTAACAATTAAAGACCAATTTCTATTTTGCCTTGCTTCTCCAAGGTTCTGGAAAAGTTAGTTTACACAAGAGTTATTACACATCTCAATGATAATAACATATTGTACAAACACCAAAATGGTTTTCGCAAAAAGCATTCAACATATATGGCTTTATTGCAACTTATTGATAAAATCTCTACTGCTCTGGACAAAAATATGTTTGCTATAGGAATTTTCTTGGATCTCTCTAAAGCGTTTGATACCGTTGATCATGGTATTCTCTTGTCAAAACTCCATAGATATGGTCTTCAAGATGTTGTGATCAAATGGTTTAAAGATTACCTTTGCAACAGAGAAAAATATGTTTGTATTAATGGTCATGAATCTAAGAAAGAAAAATTATGTTATGGTGTGCCTCAAGGGTCAATTCTCTGGCCCCTTCTGTTTCTAATTTTTATTAATGATTTTGCTGTAATGTCTGAGTACTTCCTGCCCATTTTATTTGCGGACGATACTAACTTTGCCATGTCTCACTCTAACTTTGAATGTTTAATCAGAAATGCCAATACCATGTTGGAATATGCCTCAAGAGGGTTTCAGACGAACAAGCTTTCCTTGAATATAAATGAATCAAATTATATTCTTTTTAGAAACAAAAACAACATTTTTCCTGAGCAGGATTTAAAGCTCCAAATTAATAATATTGAAATCCAACAATTTTCATGTGTAAAATTTCTTGGTGTACTAGTGGATGAAAGATTGTCCTGGGGAAAACATATTGAGTATGCATGCAAAAAAATTATGAAGTCCTATGGCATTATTAGAAGAGTTTCTTTCTTAGTTAATAAGTCCTGTCCCATGATATTATATTATAGTCTAATTTATCCATACTTGTCATATTGCAACATTGTTTGGGGCGCTTCTTGTTCTTCGTACCTTAATCAATTATTTTTAATTCAGAAAAGATTTTTGAGAATGATTTCATATTCTACTCATCAAGCACCTTCTGCACCCTTATTTAGCTAATTTAAATTATTATCAATTTTTTCTATTAATATGTTTCAAACATGCCTGTTTATGTTTAAGTTCATTCATTCCAAACATCCCAGGCCCCTTTCATAATTTTTTTTGTTGTCATCAGATATTTACTCAGTTAGAGGTCGGAAGAACTTTCATTTACCTCTTTGTCTTACCTCCAGTCACAAATCCTTTATCAAATTTCATGGCCCTCAACTCTGGAACTCTTTAGATAGGTCTCTTAAGTTTGCATCATCCTTAAAAATGTTAAGGACCAGCTTAGTGGCGTATCTCTTATCTAGAACCAAGCAAGGTGAGGCAGCGTTCAGTTATTCTGCTCCTCACCGGTGGAACAAACTTCCTGTAGACCTGAGGTCTGCTCCAACTGTCAGCTCCTTTAAATCAGACATTACTGTTTACTGAAGCGTACTCTTAAATTAAATACTTACCTGCTGGACTCTACTGCCCTTATTTTTAACAGCTTGTGCTTTTTATTATTTGACTTCTTTTCTTATCATCTTATTCATAATTTTATTCAATCTTATTTGTTATTTACTGTCTAATTATGTCTTGCCGCTTTTAATGTCAATGTAAAGCACTTTGAATTACCTTGTGTTGAATTGTGCTATATAAATACATTTGCCTTGCCTTGCCTAGGCAAAATTATTTGGCTATTCTAATTGAAATGAAATTGACATTTTATGGATATTTTTTGTTTGTGTGTTTATTGTGTTTTTCTTTGTTCTTTTTCTTTTTCCTTTCTTTTCTTTTCTATTGATTGATTTGTTTTTGTGATTTTGTATTGAGGGGGAGGATTTTTTATAAGCCCTTCGGGCTTCTTTTCCTCTCCTGCACAATTATTTGTCCTTGTATTGTTAATATAATTACTGTTTTATCATTGTGCATATGAATAAATAAATAAAAAAATAAAAAATAAAATTACTCACAACAGTGAGTAAAAATCCGAGAGGACCTAGTGAATGACCGAGAGAGAGAGCTGGGACCAAAGTAACAAAGGTACCATCAGTAACACACTACGCCGCCAGGGACTCAAATCCTGCAGCGCCAGACATCCCCCTGCTTAAGCCAGTACATGTCCATGGGATGTTTTTCTGCAAAGGGACCAGGACGACTGATCCGTGTAAGGGAAAGAATGAATGGGGCCATGTATCATGAGATTTTTAGTGAAAACCTCCTTCCATCAGCAGGGCATTGAAGATGAAACGTGGCTGGGTCTTTCAGCATGACAATGATCCCAAACACATCGCCCGGGCAACGAAGGAGTGGCTTTGTAAGAAACATGGCCTAGCCAGTTTCCAGATCTCAAACCCATACAAAATCTTTGGAGGGAGTTTAAAGTCCGTGTTGCCCAGCGACAGCCCCAAAACATCACTGCTCTAGAGGAGATCTGCATGGAGGAATGGACCAAAATACCAGCAACAGTGTGTGAAAACCTTGCGAAGACTCACAGAAAATATTTGACCTCTGTCATTACCAACAAAGGGTATATAACAAAGTACTGAGATGAACTTTTGTTATTGACCAAATACTTGTTTTCCACTATAATTTGCAAATACATTCTTTAAAAATGAGACAATATGATTTTCTGGATTTTTTTTCTTCATCCCGTCCCTCATAGTTGAGATATACCTGTGATGAAAATTACAGGTATATCTCATCTTTTTAAGTGGGAGAACTTGCACAACTGATGTCTGACTAAATACTTTTTTGCCCCACTGTATTCTCATCCACAAAGCTATTCTTGGTCTGCATTAGTGATGGGCGGATCGATCCAGATATCAATTACCGGTATATTGGAATCAATATCAATCGATACCATTTCGATAACTAAAGTAAGATCTATACTTTAGTTTTAGTTTAGCGCCCTCATCTAAGGGGTGACCCACCGGGTTTGTGTCTGCCGCTGTTTTCAGGTCTTGCTCCTGTCACGGCGGGGCAGCCCCCTTTCCTCCTCCTCCCTCTGAGGGAGAAGGCTACAAATACAGAGATAAAATAACAGAGATCCCCTTCCACCACCAATATAATACATTTAAACCCTTGTAAGCAGTTATTTAAGTCAATACAATTACTGGATATGAAACAAATATACTAAATATGATGTGGCTCAGATTTGATTGAATACAATTACCGTGTGTTACCTGTGAAAGGAATACTGTATGACTACTATATTTAAACAACAAGCAAATGTGCTATAGACATATCTTATTATTGAACTTTTTTTTTGTTCTTAAGTGATAATATTAAGAACTTCCTTTATTAAGGAAAACAATCCAGGCATGAAAATGTATGGGGAAAAATTGTCTTCTTAGAGTTTCTGACCAAAAACTTGCTACGATTAGTTATAATACCAAAGAAAAAAGTCACAAAAACACTGAAAGGTCATGAGAATTAATTCAGATTTAGATATATATACTTTATTTATCCCAAGCTGGGAAATTGTAGTTTAGGAATTAATTTAGGAATTAAATGATGTATCCACTTTAATTATTATGATTGGTATCATATCGGTACCAGTCATACTGGCCCTGTATTTACTTGGTATCGGATCGATGCCAAATCATGCCGTGTCACACACCACACCAGTATGCATAAAGTCTTCATAAAACATAACAGACCTTTGTACAAAAAGAAATATTGGAAATTATTGTCTTCCTTCCCATTAATCATTCCTTTTATCTATTTCCAATGCACACATGCTATTGGGGAAGAAATATATGCTGCTTCTTCTGCTTGTAATCAGCTGTAAAAATCACTGGGAACTATTTCTAATTTTACTCGTGAAAAAAGTGACTGCTTTTAAATGCTATTATTGACCACACTTGGCCTGATTGTGACATTTTCCAAGATGTCTAGCTTTTAAACATTTGATTTTTAAAATGACCATGATATTAAGGCTCTTCTTTAATTTCAATAAAGGTTAGGTGTCATTCTGCTTATCATGTGCATATTTCTGCCGACTTTTGCACCTCCTTATCTTTGCAGATCTGTACAAAAAAAAAGAGGAAAAAAGAAAAGTAAAGCAAAAAAGAGAAATTTAAGTGTCACCATCATTTCCTGCTAAAATAAGGGAAATACACGATTTCAATCATACTGATTGGAATCAGTTAAAAACAAGACATTTTGGCTGAAAAGGGAGAAGAAGTGTGCCGCAATCATGGTTTTTCATTTCTATGCTGGGGCAATGGGGGCATCCGTGCATTGGAGTCTCTCTTGTGAAAGTTAGATCAGTTGGGGGTGACCTTCCAGATTTTTCTCCACAGAAGAAAATACTTTATTTCAACTAAAAAGGTCTCCGAAAAAATACTTAGATAAGACAGGCCATGCTTTACAATGAAAGACAGCTCTGTGAGCCTCTGAAGTTTAATGTATGCGCTGGTGCTCCACGAATAGTTTTAACAATACAACACAGTACAAAAAATAAGCACTATATGAATGCAGTCCATTTATTTATTTATTTATTAAAGTCAAAAAACGTATCATATCCATCTAATCCTCAGCTATACCGGTGTCTCGGCCAAATGTAGCCAAATTCATAGAAATAGTGTATATGACTGTGTTGAGGTTGTCACATTCTGAGCTCATCATGAAGCCTTTTATTTTTAAATTTCTGAGTAATCTATTTGTGTGTATTGTGTGTATTTGTGTGTATTGTAATACAGTGTAAGAAGATGTCTAGCTTTTCCCTCCGCCATATAATTATTTATTTGGACAGCCAGGCTAGCGTCATAACATGGTTATCGGAGAAGAGCTGTGCTATCACACACTCTCCTCCGCTGTGCTAAAAATGAATAAAAGAAAAATAAAGATTCACTGCCTTATGTAGGGCAGTTCAATTTGAATATTTAATGCACTATGCCTGAGCATCAAAACCAATCCCATCTAACAAGATTAGAAGCACTACATTATTAACACAACTGGGTAGAAATAATTGTGCAGAATGTGCATTAGTGATATCAGGATCCGTTTTCCATCAGATTTAATCTTCACTATGAAATGTGATTTCATAAAATGAACACTGGTCAATACCGTCTTTTTTTTTAAACAGTACACAGAGGGACTCTCTCTCTCTCTCTCTCCCTCCCTTTTATTTTTTTATGTCAGAGTATTAAGTGTTTCATGCATTTGACTTAAAGGGGACCTATTATGAAAAACACGTTTTTTCTTGCTTTAACATATATAAAGTGGTCTCCCCTCACCCTGACAACTCAGATTAGGAGGAAAGCAACTAAATTCTGCAGGGTCTGTTCACCTCGCCCGGAGGATCCTTCCAGTGTCATGTGACTTCTACGAGCCGTTCAGAATCTGCTCCTGTCGTTACGTAACGATAGGAGCAGATTTCGATAGGTCGTCCTCCACTGCTGAAACCACGCCCACAACTAACTCCGCCGGCTGGAGCTCCGCCATTGTTTGGAAGCGGTGGCTGTTTCCACAGCGAGGGACAGTTTTTGCATAAACACTTAACCTCATAAAAGGATCAGTACCCTACAGTACGGACCCGGCAACTGCACACGAGTCAGCGGTAAGTGACGTTAATTTTTTATGTTATTTATATTTGTCTACAAGTATGATCTTTGCATGGGCTAGGTATTTAGCTCAGCTCCGGAGCACCGGAGCTACTCACCGGACCGGACCGGTGAGTAGCTCCGGTACTCCAGTGTTCCCTAATGGAGTGTTAGGTAACAGTGGAGCTCTATTAGTAATACATTTTTTTCTGTCGATGGTTTCAGATCTTCCAAGCAATGAATAAAGGTTATTTATATATAACTTATGTTCTTTTATTTTTTTAACAATAAAGTTGTCATTTTTGAACATTCAGTGTTGTGATTTCTTTACAGTTAACGTGATTAATTTGTCTTGTAACATAAGAAATGAAATGATGAGGAATCGGAGTAAATAACTGTGGTGTAACAGTTTAGAATTCAATTAAATCTTCCTGTGTGAAGACGAGGTGACCCGGTCAGGGAACTAAAGACTGATTTATGGTTCCGCGTTACACCAACGCAGAGCCTACGGCGTCGGGTACGCGTCGATTTAACGCAGAACCGTAATTCAGGCTTAAGATCCGTTTACAGCGTGTAACTGCATGTGAGCGTCCGACTATTGCGTCGAGCTGCGTGACATCGGACGCTCTCTGTCCACACTGAAACCGTTAAACTCACGGCCAGTTAGGACAGTCCAATACCAAAAAAAAATAAAGCAATGGAATTTATTTTGTATTTATTTTATTTTGTCTGTAGAAGCTCGCTCGCATGGGACACGCTTTGTGTACGGAGCCGCTGCTCTTCTGCCCGGAGAGGCTTTGTTCCCTCCCCTGCTACACGTCAGCCAATCAGCGCAGAGCCTCATTATCATAGCCTCCCCTCCCCTCAGAATCCATCACAGATAATGAGGTTAGAAGCGGTAAAACTAGAGACATGGCCCATAGGCTGAATTTCTGATTTATGTAGAAAAAACAAGCTTTAGATTGTTTTTAAGACATTCAAGGCCTGTTTAAAATATACATTAAATGCCATAATAATTCCCCTTTAAGCCTGAAATTGCCCTGTCATTGTGTCAGTTTTTACATTTGCCTATTTTTCATGGATAATCTTTGGATTGGACGGACATGTGACAAATGCAACAATTTAGTCTTCTAGTAAATCAATTCCATCATAGTTTTGCAAGGCACTTAAAGCCTAAATACTGTATAATACTGCAGTTGTTTACATAGCCGATCTTTAACATTTGCAGAGTTGAAAATAATTTTTATATTTACCCACTCAAAGTTTGAACTGAAATGAATTAACTTCAAGACAAATTCCTGAAAACAGGAGAGAATATAGGATAGTTACCCTCCCAGTGGGCTTGGAAAAATACTAAGCAAACTGATATGACAAGTGCCATCGGCCAAGACTAGGTTTTCTCCAATTGTAGGCTTGCAGAATGGAATTGCGACAGGAGGCATGACAGCCTTCAGAAGACATGAATGGCAGTTACAAATTATGTGCCAGAAAGTGGAGGCTTCCAGCCAGAGCTGAATGCATTAACCATGCTGTTTAGTCTCTGTAAAACAGTCCACTCATGTCCCCAGGAGAAACATAGAAATTGTCCAAGGAAAATGTTAGGTTCTACTTGCTTCAACAGAATAGAAGAGGTTTACTCTAGAGAAACAAGAAAGCCGAGTGAAATACCTCCAGTAAGTGCCAGCTCTGAGTGGGGCAGGGGCAGTGAGCTGCTGCAAAACACCAAAAGCCATTCAGTGAAAATCATATGGAAATGAAAGGTTTGAAGTCTAGTGCAGTAGTTTCTGAGGAGGAAAAACCTGCTTAACAAGTAATTCAAAACAAGCAATCACTCAGCTAAGCCCCATATTTAAAAGTGGGCAGCAAAATGGGCTCTATTTGGGTTTAGCATCATGTTCCAGCATGGCCCTATCTGTGGTTGCCAATGATTTGGATCATCCCAGATTTTAGATGGGGGTCCTACAAGTTTATTTTTCTTATTCTTGGGATTGATACAGTTCAATTTGTTGCAAATTGGCTTCATACAAGTAAAGTAATCTTTAGGCACTTTATACTGAAAGCAACTAAACGTTTACAAATTTAAATATAATCCAATTAAGATTACATTATGTTACAATTGTATTGCAATTGTATTCCAATGTATTGCAATTGATACATAATCTAATTCATTTCAATTCATAAATCAGCTCACGAGTCCAAAAATTCAAATTTCATGTAATGCAAATTCCTAAAAAAACGAGAAGAGAGGAAGGGGAAGGCCAGTTCATCAATGAAGTTACCCCAATCTGTAAACCATAAAAAAAGAATTTTTTTTAACCTAATCCAAAGGTAGATATGGATCCGTCTTCTCCTATTGGAAAATATATGATTTAGAGATATGCCTCCAGCCTGGGACTTTCTGTGATATTCTGGGACATTCCACATCATTCCTTTAGCAGAATGATGTACAACTACAGTATAAGTTACTTAGGACCAGAAGGAGTGAGGCCCTTGAAGGTTTTACTTGTGAGGAGATACATTTTAAATTTTATCCTGAATTTAACAGGAAGCCCATGAAGTGAAGCTAAGATCCGGGGAAATATGTACTCTCCTGCAAACCCTCATTGAAACTCTTTGTAGTATTTAGGATCAACTGGAGTCACTCAAGGATAGCCTACCAATAAGGAAGTGCAGTAGTCCACTCTTGAAGTATGAATTGCATGGACTAGTTTCACTGCATTACTATGATACAATTTGTACAATGTTAACCCTTTATAGGGGGGTCAATAAAATACTGGAAATTTCAAAATTTCAACTCAAGGCAAGGACAAGACTCTGTGACCACAGCATGACCAGCTCCAGTGCACGAGAAAGACTCTTCATTCACATGAAAAAAAACTATAGCCTGATAATGTGACTTGAAATAAGATAAGGACGTTCCTTTCATATCAGTACAATGTTTTGAAGCCCCTGCTGTATCTGTATTTAACAGGACTATTTTAGACCCAGGTCCACTGTCTGAGACCACATGGAGACTTTTAACAGTTTATTCAGAACTTTAAAGATAAAAGAGGCTCATAATTAAGTAGCATTCTCAGGTCAAGATCAGCTGTTTTAAGAAGTTGAATTGTCTTAAAAGTCTGATGCACCGTAGCCTGTCAACAGGGATGGATTGAGTGCATTGAATGGGTGTATCAATAAAGGGAAAACTGTTCCAATTCAACAGTCTGGTTGGGATAGTATTTAAGAGAGGTTTCACAGTGGCACTATTTAAGTCAACCCAAATGAACTCTGGGCTTGAGTGCACCTCACTTGGGCCAGTGCGAACACAGCGGAGTGTGCACCAAAACGGCCTGACAGAGACTTCCTGTATGCCCGTGAGCGAGCTCTCATATGGTCTATTGGTGGTGTGAAAGCTCTGTGACCTTGATTGGAAACAATTAGGGGGTGTATACCACATGTTTGAGCTTGTGCAGATGGATGAGTACTTCAGTGCTGTGAAGGCATACATAAACAAACATTGCCAGAGAAAGTAACGCAAGCAGTTTAACAGAAAAACCATCATCAGCTCTTGGTCAAAATGTGTACTTGCTGTGTTGCCATGCTCTTTATACCTTTGTCTCAGACCTGCTGTCATGGAAACAAGCCACTCCTCCAAGACTGATATCGACCATGACAATGCTGACTATCGACACATATTTGGTGTTGTAGCCAGTGTTGCCAACTTAGCGACTTTGTTGCTAGATTTAGCGACTTTTCAGACCCCTATAGCGACTTTTTTTCAAAAAAGCGACTAGCGACAAATCTAGCGACGTTTTCTGGTGTTATTGGAGACTTATCTGGTGGGCAGAGCAGAGCAGAGACGAGACCCTCACCACTCCGCGTCCAGACTGCAAATGAAATGCGCTTGCGCAAAGCCGCTGCTGGCTTGCAGAGCGGGATGTAAATGTAAATGTAAATGTAAACGTTTTTTTTTTCTTTTGGGTCACTTTTCCAGTCCCAAGCCCGGATAAAGGAGGAGGGTTGGTTGTAGAGCTAGCAATTTCACCCTACATAACAATCTTTTGATTAAATTTGCTGTTATAACATTTAACAATACAGGACAAAACTGATGTGTGTAATGTGGATCTAGACAAATCATTAAAATCATTAAATGTTGTTAATGTTGAAATTATTTTTGTACATTTGTAGTTCTAAACATATTTAGGGTGTTTTCTACTCACTTTTGTCTCTCCCACGACGTTATTCCTCTCTCCTACAGCGTCCATTACAGTTATATGCAAATTGCCAATTATGCAAATTAGGTGATGACGTCATTTAGCGACTTCTAGCGACTTTTGGGACAGCTACTTTCCTTACTGAGGAGTTGGCAACACTGGGTGTAGCATTTGAACTAAAGTGACAACAAGACTTCTGAACATGAACCAAAAAAATAGAAAATTGAAAATATGTAATCAAGTGTGAATCAGCGCCTCATATTGGGTAAACACCAATGACCAATTAGAAATACTGATAGTTTGCAAGAAGCTGGTTTTACTGCCTGTTCTGAGAGCTCAACCGGACAGAAACAATCCGGACCCAATCAGGCTCAAGTATTCCACCTAAAAAATATTTCACTTGACATCACCACAGAGGCAGGAATGAGAAGGCTCCCCTCAATTTTCTCTTATGTTAACACTCTCAACTTGAAATATGCCTGTACCGCTGTTGGGCCTCATATATTGGGCTTGTAAAGGCTTCCTGTTTGGGACCAATAACAGAGAAACTCAAATGGACCCATAAGATGCCCATTTCAAGCCCAAGCCCAGAAATATTATTTGATTAAGGCTGACATGTCAACAGTTATTAGAAAACATATTTTTCTAATTCCAAAGAAGCTCTCTATTAGCCAAAAGCCCAAATGTTCATTCTTCTTTGAACTTGTTCCAAGAATGTTTTAAAAACAGTGCTGCTGGGCATCATAGATCCGATTATCACAGGTTTTAATTTGCTGGGATAAACAAATGCTTCATATAATTATTAATAATTAGAAGAAGAAAAAAAAGTAGATGGGGTTTCCTTTGAAAATAATCTACTTATTTGGATGTAGACTGAAAAGAACACTTTTAAACATTTTCATAAGCTCCAATACTCTAGAGGCTCCAATATGAGTATGAACTCATTGGAGCTCTGAGCTTGACAAGAGCTTGAAAATCAGCAGAACAAATGAATGATCAACATTAATATGGAACCATTTTTTACCCAACAATGGTTCATATAAAGTTCTCTACACTGTTTTTCTACCCAGTCAAGAAGAAACCTTGTCAAGATTTAAAGTAGGAACCAAGTGCAGGAGACTGGGAAACAGTTTTTTGTTGTTTTTTTTTTTTTTAAACAGTAAAAGCACAGTGATTTCCCAAAATAACTCAAGTCAAAGACAAGTAGCATGAGGAAGTACAATGCATCACAAGAGAATAGCATGACGACAGGCAGTCATAAAGGGAGGAAAGACGGTGCAATATATGCTCAAAAAGCCGCTGACACAATCAACAAAGACACAAGTGACAATGCAGCAACAGGGAGGAGAAGGGAAGAGGCTGACAGAGAGCGAAGTAACTGATGACAGAATAAGCTCTCCAAAAAACAAGATCAGGAAAACATAACCCCTGTATTTACAACAGTGAAACCAGAGACTGAACAGAGGTCATAGAGCACACAGGAAAACATATATATTTAAACACGTACAGTATACATAAGCTGATTAGGGACCTCAATTTAGTTTCAAGGTATATCTTGTTCATTTTAGAAAGTGTCGTCTAGCTGTCATGGTGTCTGTCGTTGCCTTTGGCAAAAACCCAACCAGCATAACTTTGGACTCCATGCTGGTTGTCTCTTACGATAAATTGACACTGGCTGCAGACCAGTTTCAGTGGTAAAGGATGGCCTAGGAGGCGTTCACAGACAGCAACTTCCAACAGAATATAAGCTGCCATCAAGAAGCACAACTATGTCACAAATCCTGCAGCTTTGTGACAGAGAGCAAAAAATAAGATTACTTCTAACTTCTGATGCTGCACACATATTTGATGCAGACCATAACACATCATACCGGACCGGACCAAACTAGAACGACTAAAATAGAATAACACTTAATCCACCCAGAGAAATGGAAAAAACGTGATTTGAGACTTTAATCATTTACATCAGTTCTGTTTTGTCTATAGTAGAAGCATGTCACTGTCAGCAAAGAACAACCCAAAACACGGTTGCTGCTTTGGAGAAAAAAAGAAAAACAGAGTAGATTTTGAGCTTTAAAATCTGTACTTTCAATACAGTAACATCAAAAACAGATGTATATATGTTACATTGTAACAGGGTAGATGTGTATTGTTGAGTGCTGTGGATACTGTGTTTGTGTGGGTAGCATGACTTGTATCCTGGGGGTGTGGTCTTAACACGGTGGGTGCTGATGCAGTGACTGCGTGATTAATGTGATACAGGTGTGGGCGGGTGTGACCTGCATCCTGCAGACAGCTTAATTAGCCACACATGAAACTCCGGCCAAAGTGGAGATTTGCAAAAACTCCGTCTTCACGTTTGCTTGTAAACGGAGGGAAACGAACATTTAGGCTTCAGAACGTCACATTATGCGACAGAAATGTCACCAGCGTCATGTGTTTGCAACCTGTGTTTACAATTTGTTTGGCCACCGTAGTTACTCGTGTCATTTGTTGATGTTTTTTTCCAGGATTCCGATTGGCTAGCATGACTTTATGCTTCTCGTTACACTGCCGCCTGTAGGTTTGGCTGCTCATAGCAGCGTATTTATGCGGGTTCGTGTAAATGAAGAGATTTTGAAAACGATCTGATGTAAATGATGGTATTTTTCAAAACGTAGAGGGGGAAATATCAGTTTTTGTAAATACCCGGCTATGTGTAAACGTGGCTTAAGAGGCAACAGCTAATCGGTGGTGGAGCTCCCGCTGAGTGGATAATGATGACGACAATTACAACATGAGTGTGGCTTGTAGTGCAATGTTCCTCGAGTGGTCAGCAATACAGTAAATGGTGGAAGAAATAAGGCAGAAAGAACATGGGTTCACCCCTACTTTGTCAGTGTAGGTAATACGATCTGACATTGTAAAAATGTGCTATGAATTTAATCAGAGCAGGACGCTGAGCATGATGGCTTCTCCTCTCTGGATTGGATGAAAGCTCGAGGGACCGGGATCAAAGACTCAGACACTTTCACTGTAGCAGAAGAAGCCAGGGGGGACGTCTGACTGTGCATCAGTGTGATTAAAAGATGTGAGTTGAAACTAGGGGCCTGACCAAACTGGGGATCGAAAATCTTGCATGACTTTCTGACACCTGGTTAGACTCGGAAGAAAACTGTGTGTCAAGCTATCTGAGACAGAGATTATTTTCCTCAGCCCCCCCAGCTGCTCCCGCACAACTTCTGGGTTTCTTCGTTTTAACAGTGTCGACTTCGTTGGCTTGGCAAAAACTGGGTCATGCCGCAGGACAGTGAGCAACATCAGCAGATCTGCAACAACAAGAAAAGATGTTGCTATGCCCCTGTCAAAGTCCGGACATCACCCGGAGGAAACGCAGCAGAACATTCTTATACACATATTTAGGTGTCTAATAAATCACACCATTTGGGATTTGTTCTGGACATGCTGGCGGCAGAAATAAGTATGAAACACAATGTTGATATTATCACTAATATCATACAGGACAGGCTGTAATCACATGTTTCAGTAGGGCTGGGCGATATATCGAGATTTTAATATATATCGATATATTATCAAACGCGATATGGTATGAGACAATATCGTTTATATCGATTTAAAATTTTTTTTTTTTTTTTTTTATGATTTTGATATAGCTTATTTTGTGACAAATTGACTTGAATGTTTTATTTGAGATTTGCACAAATGTTTTGTTATTTGCACTACTGTCAACCTCAGTGGAAAAGTCTGCCTGTTACTGTCTACATTGTATTAATTGCACAGTGTATTTGAATTTAATTGTTATGCAGGAAAGGGATATTTGTTTTATTTTATTCAAGAAGCATTTTTATTCTATATATGCAGGCAGTTTATTTTTATTTCATTTGTTTTATACATTTTGATATTGTGCAGACCTCTGTTAATAAAGGAACCTGTGTGACATTTGGCACGAGGCTTTGTATTAAAACTGACAGTTGTTTTAAGGGTTTGCCTCAGAAACAAATTAAGCTAACAGAGATGCTATGCTATAATGCTTTGGGGGAAACCCCAATTATGGCACAGAAAAAATATCGATATATATCGAGTATCACCATTCAGCTAGAAAATATCGAGATATGACTTTTGGTCCATATCGCCCAGCCCTATGTTTCAGTGAAGCATATCAGTTTACAGACATCAGACCTGTAAAAAACTACAATTGTTCTCCTATTAGCTCGAGTGTGTTCAACACAAGTTCCCGTCTATTACAGTAACTTTACAACTTTGTTGTTTTGATCGGACCTTTCAGTTTGTGTTGATTTTCCTGAGAAAAATGAAAGGTTTTGTGCATCTGCATGTGCACTTTCCTGCACAAGACACATGTGTATCCCCCTTTTAAACCTTAAGACCTTTTTATGTTGTCATTAATATTTATGAAGAAATATTGAAATAAGATGCCAAAAAATGTTTAACTGGACTTAAAATATTAAAGAACAGTAAACAGAAAATCCTCAAAGAATAAAAAGACACAACATTGCTATTACCGCCTGGCAGATTGTGTGTGTGTGTGTGTGTGTGTGTGTGTGTGTGTGTGTGTGTGTGTGTGTGTGTGTGTGTGTGTGTGTGTGTGTGTGTGTGTGTGTGTGTGTGTGTGTGTGTGTAAACCACCTCTCACCCAATGACAGCAGGGAAAGTCTCCAGACACACACACAACCTCAATCAGAATGAAGCAGGTATACTGTAGAAGATGGATGGATGGATGCATGGATGGATGGATGGATGGATGGATGGATGGATGGATGGATGGATGGATGGATGGATGGATGGATGGATGGATGGATGGATGGATTATACATTATGATACCAATGATTCATTCAGCGAGAGAAAGGTTCGACGCTTGGGATGGTAATTTTTCCGATTCCACTTCCCGGAAATGAGAAAACAATAATGTTCCAAGCTGAGATAAACGCTTTGCCTGCTCCCAGAACTCGGTGGTGCAGGATCACTGAAGGACTTCTAAATCAAATATTCCTCACAAAGGCACATCCAACTAACCCACAAAGGGACGGAGCCATCAATCTGCCCGAGGCGAGTCATAGCAGAATAAATGCAGCCTGATGAAGGAGTGTCAATCATTCTGTGACTGTTAGTCTGGGTCTGCTTCAGATCTGCTGCAGTCAGGTCTGCCATGCGAAACAACTTCTCTTCTTGATCAATGAAATCACCTTGAAATCTGTTTTGTCTTCCTGCAAAACAAATTTCACCCAGGTTCACAAATTCGTGTTAACATTCTCTGAATCCGTGGCACACCTATGAAAGGATGAGCAGCGAGGGCGTCTGTGGCACAGCGGGTAGAGCAGTCAGCTGCCAATTGGAAGGTCATTAGTAGTCCACTGTGATGCTCCAAGATGAAACAAACTTCCCACAGTGAGGCTTGTCTGTTGCGGAAACACAATGAAAGTTTTGATGGGTGAGTCCGGCGTCATGGTGTGAGCTCGTATTACTGTTGATCTGTGGACTGACCTTCAGTCTGAGGGAAATCTTAATGAATAGAGAGAGGCAGAGGAGGAAGAGCCAGTCGCTCAGGCCTTCATCCTGTGCTGTGTCAACAACCACATGTAGCGTGGACCTGACAGGAATATCTCCAAACCGGTCCAGGCGTAAACGAAGCACTTTGTTCAACGCAGAACGAACCATCAGAAGATGCAATGAGATCCCAGATTCAATCATCTCATTTAAGGAGAATCAATGCATTGAGTGTTACACCCTGAGGAAGGCTGTGGCCGAAACGCGTGGGCTGTAACCCACTTTTTTAATCTTTCCACATGAAATAGCCAATTTAAATAAAGGCTTTTTATATTTGAAGAAGAGTGCCTTGGATTTTTCTTCTTTTTTGAGATCCCAGATTATTTGGAATTTCTGCAAAAATGAACATTGTCCCGTCATGAGTGGGTGTGGGGTGCATTATGAATGTTGCTCACTGTCAGTAGTTGACTATGAAGCGTAGCGTTGTTGTGTGCCGTTTTAACTCGATTGTTGATTGTGTTTTGACTAATTAAAGTTAATCAAATCTACAATGCTAAGGCTAAACGTAGCAACGTTTTTTAAGCTTTAAATCTTAAACTGTTAAATCTCATTCTCATTACTGTTTTGATTTCTAGCACCTTTTGTTGCAAGGTCTCAGTTCAAATTGTGTATAAACACAACAGATCAACCTCATTTGGCTCATATATATATAAACCACAGCAATATTGTGTTTGTGAGGATCAGAGTAACAATGTGATGTCGTAACATCATCTCAGACAAAACATCATGAAAATGACTTCATTTTCCCAGTTTATTCTGTCATTCAGTGCCAGGTTTGCTTTTTTATTCAGGATTTTACACATGCAACCGTGCATAAAGAAGTCTTTTTGCATGACTGAATTCAAGGTATAAGTTAAAATATTTAAACTAAGGACACAAACAATAAAGCGTGAGCAGGAAACCAGAGGAAAACAAGGCTCCCTGCGCTTCGGGGTAGAGACAGCAAAACAAAAATAGCTCAAGAGTACAGGCAGAGGACTTTGACTGCCAGACACTGACCAGTTTCTTTCCAACCTTCAGTTTAGAGATTTTTCACTAGAGCTAGTTTTCCTTGTCACTCTGCCAGTTCTACAGCCTGTAAAAACCTTTGATATTTCAAACAGGGAAGAAAAAAAACCAGCAAAAAGCTGGAATATTCCTGTTTGACATTGTTTACTGCAGATGAAAAGAAATATCCACGCACCCGAAATTAATGAGGCACTTGAGAAAAGAATGCACCCAAATTAAAACCGTTCAACGGCCCAAGGTTTCTTTCTTTTTATTGCCGTGAGGCTATTTAGAGTACGGTAACTTAGCATGAACTGTACTTTAAAACCACCCTGCGTGATCAAAGGTTTATAACAATTTTATTTTTAATCAAATGGGATTAATAAAAAATTCTTGAAATTAACAGGAAAAAGGTCTACTTAGCTTGTTACACACAGAGTTTTATTGTAGACTTGTAGATAATGCAAACTGACAGTACCTCTGAATTATGTAACTATCTAATTCTGATGTTAGTTGTGTTTCTGCTCTCTTATTTAAACATTTTAACCATGTGTTTAAGTTAGTTTAACAAAAAAGTGAAATGAATGAGCTTTCACCAGTCAGCAGGTAAAAATGTTCATGACTCGGTGGCTGAACAACCTGCTTCATCCAGCAGAATCTGAGAGGATCAGCTAATTCGACTGGAAGTGACCAGTGTTTGCTAAACTATGCCCAATATAACAGCATTGTGCTGAGAAATCACGAGTTCTACTTTGACCAACACTGTTCACACAAATAAAAACCTGGAAGCATCCTTAGATGTATAAAACAGTTGTCCAGCCATCGACTTCCACTTTTCCAGGTTCAGGTGGTGGAGTAGATGCTGAAGCAGAGGCCCAGTGCAGCTATGTCCTCAAGCTCCTCCAGGAGGATGCCAAAGCGTGCTCAGGCCGGCTGAGGAATATTAAATCTCAGCTTCTTCTGTGAAAGTCATGGTGAGATTGATATTTCTCAAGTACTCCTTCAACAGCACCCACCGTCACTGGTGTTAGTGAAGCTCTGCTTTCCCTGCCTCATGGTTTGCCAAAAGGGTTGAGGTTGGCTTCTTTGAACACACCAAAGGTTTTTTGCCACAGCAAACGCAATGGCTGCACTCAGCCAGGACGGTTGGTTTCTGCTGACAGCTTCTGGGCTCCCACACACTAACAAGGCTCGGTTGGAAAAGCTCCTTCAACTTGTTGGCCTCTTAAAGGAGCATGAGGCTCCTTTTAAGAAATGAGACTCATTAGCGCCACCCTTCGCCACGACGGCCGTTGGGGGTACTGCAGCCAACAGTGAAGCCGGCACGGGAGAACGGGGAGAACGCACATGCAGCGTCATTTGACGTCACATCCGCAGGACAGCGCGGGAAATTCGGGCCCACAATTGCAGCACATTTTGCAGCACACAGCCTGTTCAAGGCAATGGAGAGATACACTAGAGCAGTGATTCTTAACCATAGGGCCGCGGCCCACACTTGGGCCGCGAGCGCCCCCTAGTGGGCCGCGGAAAAAATTCTGTTTTGTAGGTTTGGGCCGCGGGGGCCGCGGGACTGCATCTCGACCATGTGGTGGCGCTAATGCGTTAGTCAGTTGTTACTGACTGCCAGCCGGTGGAGGAGGGAACCAAGAGGAAGAAGCGGGGGAGCTCTATAAAAGAGGAGAATAATGCCGCGGCACGTTCCATTTACCTCGGACACTCATCTAGCTGCACGTGTACTATTAAGGCCTGTATTTACGGAGAAAATCCTTTATTTTGCACAAAATAGGTTTAAATCCGCCAGGATAAGGGATCGTTTACTTGGTCTGCGCTCAGAGTCGGCTTGGATCTGCCAGTATCAGGGATCGATTACTTGGTCTGCGCCCAGCAACGGGGAGAGCGAGCGCGGCGTGATCCTTTATTTTTATATTCTCCATCGTGGCCACAACTAAGCCCAAAGCCCGAAACAGAGCAAAGCTGGAGGCTACTCTCAGAGTGAGCCTTTCCCCCATTCCACCCAGACTGGACCTGGTTGTGTCTCAGAGGCCCAAGTTTCTCATTAAGAGCTGCAGATAAAAAGGAAATTGTATTTTTTTTTTAATATGTATATGAAAGAAAATAAAGATTCTTCTGGTTCTGCTATGCACAAATATAGTTTCATTTGCACTTTATTTCAATTTTATTTACAGTTTATTTAATTTAAAAACATTATTTTGAATGTATTTATTTTACTTTTTATTAATAATAATGACTTGGTTTTATATAGCGCCCTTCAAGACACCCAGAGCGCTTTTTACAGAGACCATTATTCATTCCTATACATCCTCACCGGTGGTGGTAGCTACGTTTGTAGCCACAGCTGCCCTGCAGACTGACAGAAGCGTCAGTCGGCCCTTCCGACCACCACCAAACATTCAAACACATTCACACAGGGCAGGTGGGTAAGGTGTCTTGCCCAAGGACACTATGACAGCCACTGGGACGGAGCGGGATTCGAACTGCCGACCTTCCGATCATTGTATGACCCGCTCTACTGCCATCCATTGATTGATTTATATGTATATATATTTTTTATTCTGAGTCCTTCCTTTTTTTATTTAAGTAAAATCTAATTATTGATCTTTTTTTATTAATACGCCTGAACTGATTGATTTGTCCTAGTATAAATCAAGCTTGACATGTGCATGTTAACACTCACATGTTTCATAAAAGTCTGTGATGATCATTTTATTTGACAAGGTTTTTACTTGGGCCCTGGGCCGCTCTGTACTGAAAAAATTGGGCCTCGAGGTCAGAAAGGTTAAGAACCCCTGCACTAGAGGGCTCATTCTTTTTGGTTTGGAACGCTTCATCTGACATTATTACTAGAAAACTTAAAACGTATACACTGTGGGAGTGCGGTTGATGTAGGCAGAGAAACGACGGAGATTAATTCCTCTTTGGAGAGCACTCCATTTAATTCAATTAACACAGTGAGAAACCAAAAACCACAATCAGAAAACTGTCGCGCAGGTCAAGACGTCAGCACCTCTGAGGTGTGTCTCTACTCTTAAAGTAGCACGTATAATTAAAGCTCCTTTAAGGCTGAGTTATGGTTCTGCGTCAAAACGACGCCGTGCCTACGCCGTAGGCTACGCGTCGACGCGTACCACACGCCGTCACTGACGCCGTCACTGACGCCGTCACTGACGCCGTCACTGACGTGCACCTCCCAAAAATTGTAACTACGCGTCCAGGCGACGCAGACCAAACGCAGACCGAGGGGGCTGTGATTGGTTCGCTTGGGAGCAACGCATTTCCGGTTTCCGGTTTGAAGCAGTCGTGAACTTTCAGCACTCTTTTCTTCGTGTTTGTGTGATTTTTTTTTTGTTTTAGTTTTTTGCACAATAGTTGTCCTTATCTCTTTGATTCACTGTGACAGAAAAAAAGTCTGATAAACCATTCAGGAAAAGATCGCAAATTAGCGGTCACGGGGGGTACTGCACTGCGGCGAAATGGAGTGACGGAGAAGTCCGAAGGGTTCCCGACGGCGTTACGGTGACAGCGTAGGCACAGCGTCGTTTTGACGCAGAACCATAACTCAGGCTTTACACCTGTGGTGTCCTCCAGTTTCAAGGCCTGCCACCTCAGCAGGCACTGACGACCTTGCAGCCACAAGCCCAGAAGCAGCAAACAAGGCTCATTAGGGCCCGAGCACTGACAGTGCGAAGGCCCCATTGTATCTGTAGGAATTGTAGTTTTTCTCGTTCTCGTTTTTGTTTTTATCCTCTTTTTTCTTCCGACGAAAGGAGGGCCTTTTTGCCCCCCTAAACGTGCCCCAAAAGTCACCAAATTTTCCAGGCAAGCCAGGCCTGGCGAAAAATGTGATATTTAATAGTTTGCATTAATGGGCGTGGCCTAATGGCTCAACAGCGCCCCCCGGAAAACTTTATGCCTCAAGCCCCACAATACGGTTTGACGTACAGTACATGCACGAAAATTGGTACACACCTGTATCATGTCGTAACTTAAAGAAAAGTCTCTTGGCGCCATGGCTGAAACCGAACAGGAAGTCGGCCATTTTGAATTAATCATGTAATTTTGGCACAATTAATGTCATTTCTTCGGCCGCTTCTTCGCCCGAACCGTAACGTCCACCCAGGTGTGTTATAGCCTACATCAAAATGTGCGTCTCCATCCTACGACGATGCACATTACTTTTCTCAGTCAAAAGCGTTACCGTGGCAACGATAGACACCAAAAAGCGCGACCCCTTTCATCCTACTTTCTTCCATAACTTTTGAATGGTTTGACATAAATAGTCGTGGGTGGTTTCATTTGACTCGGTTTTGAGTCCTTGAACATAATTGGTGCAAATTAGCCCCGCCCCTTCTTTTGATTGGTAGATATTTGATCATTCCTATTTTCTGCCATAACTTTTGAATGGTATGACATACAGAGTCGTGGGTGGTGTCATCGGACTTAGTTTTGAGTCCTTGACTTTTATTGGTCAAAATTGCACGCGCGATGGCCCGTTCATCGCTGCTTGCAGCTTTAATTTGGACTTCTTCCTCACCTCCCTCAGGATGAGCTCCAGCTGGTTCCAGAGCACATGCTGTGCATGGAGTTGAGCCCTCTTACATTCAGTTGGTACCTCTCAACCGCATGCATGAGCTGGGGGCCCCTCCCTGGCAAAAAGGTGATATTGCATGTCCTGAGGGCTGGTTTAAGCGTTACATGGTGATGGCTGGCTGGGTCACCTTGCAAAGCCCACATGCTTTCAGCGGCTGTCCAAACCACTTCAAACTCAAATCCATATGGACTTCCCTGCAGGTGGTGAGCCCACAGGTGGGCGAAGCCATGTAGCTGGCTCAGGTTGAGCCGAGCCGGACACCATGGCTAAATGCCCTGCCACCAGGTGGAGGAGGAACCCCCTCCCCCAGGCCTGCTCCAGCGTTTTAGGATATCCTTTGTCTCCATATGAATCTGTCATAGGGGAACAAAACATCTGCAATAATGCTACACAAAAAAATGATCTGCTCTGTAGTGCAATGCTAATTTTATTAGAATGAAACCAAGATATAAAGAATGATTTGGAAAATGTTTTAAAGGTTTAGCATTTAGTAATACTGCCACTCCTCACATTTAAAAGGTTTTCCAACATCAAGGATGCAATATGATTGTTCTCCGTGTTATGTTGCCCTGTCCCTCTAACTACACAAAAATAGGTTTTGTCACATTTTTTGTCACATTTCTATATTTGCCTCTACTTCCTTAGTCGTCCTTTTCTAACATGCAAAATGTGGTTTTGCATCATCTTGTTGAAAAATGCATGGACATCCTTGGAAAATATGTCATCTTGACGTAATCTGGGTTTAATTTGTTTCAAGAGGGAAAAAAAATCTAGCTGTTTAATCAACTGTCAAACCTTTGAAATTATTAATGAACATTTCATTTCAGATATATAAAAGGCAAGCTCTTATTTAGACATTCCCTTTAAGATACTGAAATCACAAAGGATTTTCGCATCTGCAGCTTCATCACAGCATTTCAACTGTTGATTTCCTGTTAACTAACTTATTTGATTCCTTATTCATTCATGAATTATTAATACACACATTGTTTAAAGTGATTGAGGAAAAAAGCAATAGATAAGCAAAAGCTCAATTTTCACAGTTGAACGTTGAAAAAAAAAAAAAAGGGTCTAATGATTTTCCACAGTTCAAGAAAACAGTATTTTATTTTGTTTTTAATCAAATAGCTATGGTATGGTGATGCCACTGAAATTGTTTTGACATCATCATGGTGGCTTTCCGCCTTTGCTAGTGACATTAAGCGCGCTTGATTTTCACGATTTATGCTGCCGGGGTGTTTCTGGCACCAGCACTCGTATCAGTTTCATGATTTTCTGCTCAGCAATCACACTCCCAGCAGCATCCTCCCGGTGATCTCACAGCAGTCCCACCCAATCCTGGCCCCGAGGACCAGGACTGACAAAACAAGCTGAAGAAGTCACATTAATGGATTATCAGCAGACTAGGGAAACATCTGAAACAATGATTGGAATATTTACCAGTGTTTCCCTTTCTTGGGAGGCACAATGCAATTGTGCTGCCTGTGCAGGTTTTTTTTGTTTTTGTATTTGATCTAAATACGCCATCAGACTTGAGTTTGGGCTTTTAGGGACAGATGAAAGCAACCCTCTGCACAGTAAACGATTATGTTGATTATACAGCAGAAAACCAACCAAAAACTTCTCTCTGCAACACAATTAATCAAAGGCCATACATTAATTTCACAGCGTTAATAGGACCTAATTTATCTTACAGCGGCCCATTATCCAGCCTCTAAGATCATCAACGGGCCAGAAACAAGCTGCCTAACTGCTATTTCTTTCAAGACCTCGTTCAACTGAACTTGCTTTAATATGCGACTGCTCAAAATGAAAACATAAAACAAGAGCAGCAATCTTCTATCTTCATAGGAAATGTCAAACATATTTTTTTAAAGCTTTAATAGAATCTACAGCTGTATATCTCTGATAAACAACACACATTAGCTGTTGAGTGCGACATTAAAAAACTGGATCCAATTTCAGTGTTATTAAAAAATGTTTAATTAAAGCTTCTGTTAATACTGATGATGGAACTCGTAGGTGGTTAAATAGATTATTCTAAACAGTCCGTCGGCTCAATATTCAAGGAGGGGAAACAAAAAAAAAAAAAAGTTTTGCAGGCGGGACTTTGACCCATGTTCACCTGAAACCTTTGCAGAATGTGACAGAAAAATACAAGACCAAAACCATTTTAATAAGCTGAAACAAACATCACATCTGCTTAAACTAAAAATCTGAACGCTGAGGTCAGCTGGTTTTCAGTATAAGTAACAACTGTCACGTTCACCATCAGTTTTCTTTGTTAGCATGAAAATATATTGTTGATTGTGTTAATTCGGACACACGCAGCTGATGATGACTACAAACAACAAACTATTGGAACTATTGAATGGAACTAAATTAAAAATCAAACCTCTTTAAGGGGACCAGAGAGATTCCATTAAGTCAAACATTCATTTCTCAAAAAAGTGACAAAAGTTCATGAAAAGTTGAAAAGTACTGTACTGTACTTGGATTTTGCCAGCATGCCTTTAAAGATTTTAGTCTTATGGTGTCCAAGAAACATGTAAAAAAGGGAGAAAGAAAATCATAAATAATCAGTATTATTATTCTCTAACAGCATATATTTGTTATTCAATCTTGTGTTCTTTGTATTTATTTTCTTTTTTTACCCTGTGTGCTGACTCTTGAGACTTAATTACCCAGAGGGATCAATAAAATTGAGTCCAAGTCGAATACTGAACTGTCATCGGCTCCTTATACCCACAAATTTAAAAATGACATTTATAAATTGATTATCAAAGTTAAGCAAAGAAGCCTTATTCTCAGTTATTAAAACAATTATCTATTTAATAAAGTTCAGACACAGACGTCAACAATACTAAAGCAAATTTTATTAGAACAAACAAAAAAAAGAAAAACATCACAAAGACAAAATGGCTATAAATCTATAATTTTCCTCATTTTGTTTCTCTTACAGCATTTTTACTCCAGACTTCAATAATAATAAACTTGAAAGTATAAATCAGTCAGATTTAAACTTTGAGGTGCAGAGGATGGGCTAACCTTCAACCGGCCTGTAATTGTCACAAATATCCCAGAGAATAGTTTTGGTGTGGAAAATCTTCAGGTTTTTCCTTTTCATAGTCGCACATTATCCCCACACAATCACACATGTGACACGCGCACTCAAACACACTCAGACCAAGGTCTTTGAAATCGCTCTTTTTTTGTCCAAGCAGGTTGATACACACTTCACCTAGAGACGCTCGTCTAAATGAAGAGTGGTACACTCGTGTTGCATCTTTAGGTCTGAAGGACAAACATGCACACACTGTTTATTTATAATTATTTACACATCTGGAAAGCCCAAACCATTCTGTTCCTCGTGGTTTTGTAGATCATGTCGCCCTCTCACGTAGCAGGGGTCTGACTGGCGAGCTGGACTAGTGGATTCTCGTCAGCTCCTCTACAATCTTAATCACCTCATCCACCGTGGCTTCACGTTTCATGCCGCTGCCATCATCGATCTGAAATTGAATGACATCAAGCGGTGAGCTGCTGAGACAAAGCCCGCCAGCGTTCATTACATCACCTGAGATGACAAACGAGGAGTTGCGGGGGAGGGCGTGTGTTTCACAAGCAAACCACTCGCATATCATGCAATGTAGTCACTTTTGATTTGGGTGTATCGTCTTAGTTCAGTTGTTTTGGAGGTATAATCTTGCTACTCTTGGCAGTCTTTTAAATCATTTCGACAGATGGTGAAATGCATTTGTTTGAATAACTGCAACAGGAGGTTTTAAATAATGGTTTTACAGTCAGACTGTAAACGTTAGTCAAGTAAGGGACACGATAAATGTAATTATTCTGCAGCTTCTATCAAAAATAAATGAATAAATAAAGATAAAAATCTATGAATAGTCGTCTCTTTGCTCCCAGAAACTAACCTGTCCACCCTTTCATATTTGAATAAGAGTTCATTTGGAGTCTTGTTTTGATCATATCTACAAAAATGTTAATCAAGTGAATTATTGTTTCAGTTGCTTAGAGTTGCAAAAGAACAACTGCTGCCCCTTGATTTACAATTCCGCTTCATGCAGAATCTTGGCTTTAAACAAGAGATTTCAAATTAATTCAGACTTTGGTTATAAGTACTTTTTTTTTATGCAACAAAGAGGTGCAGAGCAGAATGTTGTCTCCCAAAACTAAATTTGCCACCTGCTCTGCCCTGAGTGGGTGAGGAGTAAAAAGGAGAAATTACAATGCAGCGCTGGTTTCTTTCTTCACCATAGACTCCTGGGGAAGCTCTGTTCTAACGCATTCATGCAAAACCCTGATATTAAACAACATTTAACATTTTTCTCCATGACAGCTCACCGAAAATGATGCCAAAGTGGAATTGACAAATCCTTGTTGCTTTAAAATGTCTTTTTTGGTGGTGTGGCTTACTTAAAGAAAACAACAAGTATGACTTTCCATTACTTTTTTACCCCAAACCCCTTTATGATGGTAGTTAAGTGGATATTACTGTTAAAATAATTCAGATTCATTTCATTAAATGGCCCCTTTGAATTTTAGAGAAAGCTGAGATGACAAGTAAACCAATCTGGGAAGTAGAATCTTTTTTATTTCAGTGAGGAAAAAAGACATGGAAAAGATTTTGTGAGAAACTGCAACATAAATTTGTGTTTCAATGAGAAATGTGATGTTTGCTTAATTTACACTAAAATGAGAGAACAAAAACTCCAGTAGCAACACCATGTGTGGATGTGAATGAACAGCTCCTACCTGCAGAGTGCTGACAACCTCCTGCATCTTTGCCCGGCCCAGATCCAGGAAACTTTCAATCAGGTCGCCGTCAATAAATCCTGTGGCCTGCTCCGTCTTACGCTCCGTGTGGAAGGACCTCCAGGTGCCGAGCAGTCAAGGAAAATCAATACAGGCGACTGCTGTTTCCCCTGAGGATGGCAGCTTGGGCACAACAATACATGTTTTACCTCAGGTGGAGTCAACAAATATCCGTGACACGAAGAAAGTCAAACAAAAACAGACCAACAAACAGCTATTAGTCTAAAAGTCTTGTTATCAGGAGTAACATGCTTATAAAAATGAATTAATTCCAATATGGGAGCACTTCATTTGAAAAAAGCAACAAAATCAACGCTTTAGCTTTCATGAAGTATCTTTTGGGTCCGTTATACGAATATGGCTCCAAGTGACAATTAAACTCATAACTCAAGTCACGTTATCTCCAGGAGCAGAGAGAACATTCATATTTTCCTAAATGTGATGAGGATTGAAACAAATAATCACCAAATTAGCTTTTTTCAACTCATTTCAGAACTGGATGAAGGTTTAGGATTCATACTGGAATCAGACGATGACATCACATGACAGGATGGTTGCATACAAACTAGTCAAGCATGAAAAATTCATCAAGCTCCTTCCAAGCCAATTAAAAAGACCATTACTGCTTTGTCACTTCCTTTTCTGGGATTGCTGCCAACAAAACAGCCACAGCTGTCGGGGCAGGTCACCTGTGCAGCTGCCACAGATGGTGAGCGTTCATGTGAATCGAAAAAGGATATAAGCTGTGCTCGATCTTGCCCACACTCTTGATGACCTTGTTAAGACGGTTCTGCAGGTCCAGCAGGAGGCTGTACCAGCCCTCGGACAGGGACGTCACCAGACCTAACACACAGAAGCAAACGTAACACACATATTTTTAAAGATCTGTTCTACTAAACGGCAGATGGCAAATAGCCCGATTTCCCATCAGTAAGAAGGAAGAAAGCAGTTTTAAGACTGCATTCATAACAGAACTCGCATTGGGTTTCTAATTAATAATTTGAAACCGCAGTCCTCCTAATGCAGCCTTCACGCTTGCATGCTGGAACCACATTGGGAGAGAAATTGCATAATTTCCATACTTTAATAGTTTAAGACATTTCACTCAATTTCAAGAGCAACTCATTGGTAAATCTAACAGTCACAGGGTTTTGGGGGAGTACCATCTGCTCCTCTGCGCTGAAAACAATAACTCTGACATTTCGTGCATGCATTTAATGCTCCCGGGAAGCAATCTGCACTAAAACTGACAGCAGCACGAACAGGAAACATATGAACAAAGACTTGCATTCATTTGCCATGCAGAGGTTAAATCTCCATTTGACGCTATAAGAATGTTTCAGGGCAAATGGCACAGATCAAAATGAAAATTTACATTCTGTTGCGCAACTATTGGCAGCAATCACCGTCAGCAAGCAATCACTGTAGCTCTCACCAAGACTTCAGCCTTTATAAGAACACTGCTCTGTCCATTATTTCTATCACATCTTTTTTAAATCTTTAAGTTTAAGTTCTGTACTGACTCTCCAGCTGCCTTCATTGCAAAAACACAGTGCACTGTTCATTTCCTCTCCTGTCCAATTACCATCTGTTCTGCTTGTGGGTTTGCATCCTTAGCAATGTCGTTTCTTCTGGTTTGTTGGTGAAAACTGGTTTAAAGACCGGATAAGAGTTGCTGGGTGACCCGAGTCTGTGGAAAATCACAATTTGTCGCTCCTCATCGCCAATCACATGGTGTGCCACCATCACCACAACTTAAAAACCATTGATAACAAGATGTGCATGTCTTATAGTCTGAACAGAAGAGCAATCTGCCGATGCTGAAAGGCATCTCGTCTGAAGCCAGCTTCATGTTTGGGTTTTTCAGAGTATGAACCAGATCCATAGTTGATGTATTCTTGATGAGTGGGGGGAAATGGTGAATGTTAAAAGAAAATATTAACACAATCTTAATATACCAATACATAAAAGCTGGCGCATTCGGGCAACATACACCAAAAACATAAAAAGTTTGAGATCTGTGGGAGTGATGAAAACTTCTGACAGTCCTCTTGTTCTTTAGAGGTTTGACGCTCTCATAATTACCTCGTCATTACACCCTCGAACGCGTGCAAGTGGGGAGTTCGCCTCGGCAGCTGTTTATGTTAATACCCCCCCAGCAATAGACGGGGGCACACATTAATCTTCTGCCTGGATATTCATTTAAAAGTTCAATGAAACTCGACTTCTGTCTCCTCCATTTATGGATTGTCAATCATTATTTGCTGATTATCTGTCCAGCTCATAAAACTCATAAAAGGTCAGCTGCACTTTAAATAAAATGCAGCATAAAAACAGGGCAAAACATTTGATTAGCTGTTATGAAATTATGTTTGGCATGTTTGTTTATTAATTATCCAACTATCCAAGTAGAAGAGACTCCATAGTTGATTGATTGCGTCAGCCTTGTATGACAGCCTGTAACTGGTCAACTACCAAGTCCATTTGACTGATGGTAATTATTGTTCAATCTTAATATCAACTGATTAGACTAACTGTGCAGCTTCTTCCTGTAAACATCTGGTATATCAAACCATCTAGCAGCACGATAGGTCCAGCAGTGCTATTTCTTTACACCATCTCCCTTCTACCTCATCTTGCTTTACAAGCTAATGTGAAAAGTTTTAACGGGGAAGTGCGATGGTGGTTCTAATTTCCTGCTAAACCTTCCTCAGAGACGTTTTAAAGAATCACAGAAGGTGCTGGGGTGAAATGATGTGCCGTGTGTTGGTGCCCTGGGAGTGCAAGTGGTAAATTACTGCTGCGTCTAAATGATTTGCACTCCCTCTTTATCATCTCAGCTGACGCTACTGTCAGACTGATAGTTAATCGTTCCAAGCATCGTGATGAGAGACGAAAGTATGACTGTGCTCCCTTTCTTGCCATTTCTTCAAATGTGAACATTAATTTTAGGGAAGCGGCTGTGGCAGATACCTGAGTGCACCGTAACCGTTATGAGGTCACACTGTAGTGAGCTCATTTTTGTAAAAAAAAAAAAAACGTGATTCAATCTACTGACTGAATATCAGCTTTCTGAGTATTCCACTGAAAAAAACAAAACAAAACAAAAAAAAAAACATTTTACGTATTCATGAGGAAAGGTTCCTGGTGGGTTTTCTGTTGTCACTGCAAAATATGTTGTAGTAAAAGCGAAAATAAAATAGTTCATAGATGAGTCTGGGACTCGTCCTAAGCGGTAGGGAAAGTTTGAGGAGAGACGTAAAGCTTTCGAGTTTACAGCTCTGCAAACCTAATCCTGCTCACCTCTACTGAATCAAGACAGGACCACGGAAAGGCCACAGTTATATTCGTAGATATTATCAGTAAATCCATAACTGCATGGCAGGACACTTTTCTTTTGGAGGTGGGGGTCCAAAAAAAAGGTATAGGTAAAAAAACAACGTTCTTTTCTAAAGAAGACCTGTAGCTCTGTCGTGAGTCCTCCTAACGACTAAAAACAAGAAAAATCGTCATCCTGAACATCTGACCACCAACACCCCCCAACGACCACTGACAGGGTTCCCTCTCCTGTTTATTTTTCATCTAACGTGCATTTGCACTCTCTGCTTTTTTTTGGTTTGCTTTATGGCCGGTAACAAGCGGTTTTTTTTTGTTTTTTTTTTTTTTAAAGCACTCACAAACCTAGAGGTGTGATACAAGGTGATCCGCAAATCAAAACGTGCATGTGTATCAATGTTTCTGCAACTGTGCTGGACGTCTCCAAAATCTAACAGCATGATATATAAACCCATTTTTTTTCCTTTTCTTTTTTCCTTCCTCATTTGCACGCACGCTGCTGTGTCATGTGCTGTGCTTCTGGATATTTACATTACAAGAGAGCTGGATTTGTGCGAGGAATGCAGGAACAGTCATGGCAGGATCCATCTCAGGGTTTTTGGTGTGAGACGCTTCTACAACAGCACCCCCGATTCACCAGGGGTTACTGCACAAACCAGGTGTCCCCTCAGTTTGATAACACATGTAATGTCTCATTGGTTGATCGTCCTGATGGATTACTTCTAGACTCAAATGAAGCAAATCAAAGTAAAGAAAGGCCCTGCCAAGAATAAGGCGGTTATCACTAATATTATTTTTTCACATTAAACAGAATCATTTAGTGTGACTGCTTATGGACAGAGCAGCATCTCTTTCCAGCTATGATGCTAAGCGAACAAAATGCAGACTACAACCTTGTAGTAATTTGCAGCAGATATGGAAGTCATTAATCTTTTCATGGATTGCGTCTCTCAAAAGGAAAGCAATTACGGTACTACGTTTACTAAACTGCTGAATTTTTTTTTTTTAAGAGATGCAACTGAAGAAAATGAGGAAACGCATTGCATGTTTTAAAACACCTGAGTTACAGCAGTGCATGTGTTAACATGTTGAAATGCAAGATTGCGTGCGTGCCTACCAATCATGCCGTTGACAGTGCCGAAGAGCACCGAACCCTGGGTAGGTGTGGAGCTCTCCCCGAGGTTCTGCAGCACCAGCGAGCCGTGGCAAAAGACATTTACGAACTCGCCAAGGTGAAAGACCCCCACCTCCTGCAGATGCTGCCGCTCCTCGTCAGTGGTGGCCGCACTAAACTCAGCAAAAGGCAGCGGAAGAGATGCAGACAGGAAAGAGGAGAGATAAAAGGGGGAGAGAGAGTACATGACAAAGAGAAAACAATGTCAGGTTGCAAAAAGGAAAACTGTTGTATTCAAGACTTCACTGATAAAATCAAAAGAAAACAAGAAGGGCAGATACAAGGGATGCCCGAAAAAAGGTCAAACAATGATATGGAGATAATGGATAAAAGGTTGAGAAACGGTGAGAGAGCAACAGGAACAGAGATGTGATACAAAAATAAAAGGTCAAAAGCATTAAGAGGTCCAACCTGATGTATTAGATGGATAACAGGTGAAGGCATAAATGTAACACATGCATTTGGAGATCACATCTGTCTTTTTTTCTCTTTAAAAAAAAAAACACTTGTATATAATTGTGAAATTACGGCAGAGAAAATGCATGCATGTTTCCTTGTGCGAGCATTAATATAAGATAGAGTGGTTGAAAGTTGAGTTGTGATAGGAATGATAATTTCCTAAAGAAATTCAAAAACAATGTTGCGCCCCATTCCTATCAATGATGCTGCTCTAAAAGGTGTCGTGGGACTCTGTGCAGAAGGAGCTGCATCCTAATGGCGTAGGGTTGACTTGAGGGGAAAAAGGTTGAGGATGATTTAAAAACAGCGTCTTGAGGGAAAAGCAAAAACACTCACAACACACACTATTTGCGTGCAGCAAGATTTTAGATTTTCCTCACCTGTCCTTTTGGCAGACGAACAGGTTGAAGGCGTTCTCCGCCCCCAGGAAGTTGTCGTCATCCAAAATTTCCACTGCACTCATCCAGTTAGGGTTGAAATCCCGAGCAATCTAAAGAAAATAGAAAATGTGTTGGAGAAAATTGTATTTACATCACAAATGACAAAAAGAGAGAGGCGTCCCTGGTCATTAAGTGTTTACAGCGTTATCTATGAGCAAATAAGTGCTTAGTTCAAACAAGAGCTGAAGGCTTTACATACAGTCAGGAGGATAGACATCAGCATCGATCTCAGAGGATCAATAGTTAACTGTCCATCAATCTGTGAAGGGTTACAAGGCCACTTCCAAACAATCTGGAGGCCCATTATTCTTCACTAACAAAGATTATTCACGAGTAGAAAATGTTCAACGCCGTCTCCAGTCTTCTCAGAAAGTAAATTCACCACAAGGTCACACCCTGCACTATACAGAGGAACCTTTGCCTTAGGTTTTATTAATCAAATAATAACAGGGTGCTGTCCATTCTTGTTGTACATCTGAGCCATTCCCTTAATTTAAAACCGTTTTAAGAATCAAGTCATGGTTTTAAATGTCCTGAGATGTAAAATAAAGAAGATTAGTCATTTTTTTCCCCTTTGTGACTGTTCAATCAATGTGTGTGTCAATGCTTTGAGATCTGTGATGGACAACTGTGTTGTAACTGGTGTACATTGTGTCATATTTTAATAATCAGTTAAAGCAAGGGCACTGATTGGAATGTTTTGATCCAATTTTTTATGGATTTTATCTTCCTATGAATGACGGCATTCAAAAATCCTACTTTAAATGTTTTTCTTTCAACTGAAAATTCAACTGTTTTTATAATGAAACACTGATTATAAATAATTACAGTATAATTACAGGGTTGGAAATCTAAGAGGTTGCTGGACAGAGATGTACAAGCAGAAATCCTCCCTGACATGGAATTACACTACATCAGTGTGCACGTTTATGCTCTTCATTAAGGGTCCTAAACCTTTGTCTCTTCTTCACACATCTCAAGAGGTATACCAGACATAACAGCCACTTTACTGTCCACTTAAAATACATTCACATAGGAAAAAGCTTGGACGACAAATAACTACTTTTATCCAATATAAACAGTTTTCTGAGAGAATATTACAAAGCAGCTGATACAGAGAAAGATTTTAGCAGTTCAGAAGAAAAATAAAAACATTTCGATTCATATAACATCATTCCATCACTGGGTACATCCTTTATTCAATCATATGCCTTCTTTATGTCAGTTTGCAGAGCGTCTTACAGAAAGCCCTGCAGTAAAGTGTGAGGTAAAAAGGGATCATTTGTTTATCTGTTACAAAGCAACACAAACAACAGGGTCTTACTCTCACCGCTTGTTTCAGAATCGGGATGTTTAAATGAAATTGAGAGACGGGTTTTTGGTTTTCTGACATCATGGTTGGATAAAAGTTGCTTCTACCAAGACACAAACATTCCTCAACCGTTTTCTCACATCTCACCTCTTCGAAGTTGCCCTCCATGGGTTTGTACGCCAGCAGCAGGACAGACCTCATCAGGTCTCCCACCAGGATGAAATCTCCTTTGGTCTTCAGGTAAAGGGCCATGATATTGTTGTAGTGGTTACATTCGGTCCTCAGCTCCTTCTCCGCTGTCCACTCGTACAACCGGACCTGAAACAGTCGAGATGTCACTGCGTGTTATCATCGCAGCTGCAAAAATCAAAAGAGCATCCCAAAGTAGATGTGGTTTATTTGATGAACTGTCCTGACATTTAAGTTCCACGCCGCCGTCACTCTGGATATGATGTGCCTGGGTGACTGTGAGGTTGAGCCGCTGAACAGTACGAGTTACAGGCCGCCTCATAAATCAACAGTTAACGGTTAATTAGACTAACTAATTCACGCTGTGTGGACGTGTGACAGTTTGAAAGAGTTTCAAGCCGAGTGAGTGACGGAGGAGCAGAAGTGTGCTGCTGTGTACTCTTACTCAAGAGGACCTTCGTGGTGCTTCGTGAAATGTCAAAACCTATTTATAAATTCTCAAAGTCTCAGCAAGCAAAATTAAAAAAAGAATCAACTGGTTTCAGTCAAAAAAACTGTACTGAGTCCAACAGATGAAAGGATTGAAAAATTCATGGAATTAAGCCTTTTGATAAAACCTTTTAAAAATGAACCAATGTCTGATTATGTCACCGTATTGTATTACGCTCCACTGAGGCTGCGAACATGGTGGGAAATTAATAAAGCTTTTAAGATGGTTAAGTGTTTCATGATTATTTGACTTTGTTGGATTAATAGTGGGTTTTGAAGAGGGAAAAAGTGTAAGAGACACACTATAAAACAAGTGTAAAATCATTTCTTGAACATTAAGTCAGTGAAGTCACAGAAAAGAAGTGGTACAGCAGAAAGTGAGGCAGCACACTTAGTCAGGTTCAAAAATCTAAAACCCATGACTATTGGATTCATGATATCTCCAGATAACTGTGCCTTTCAAGCTTTTAATCCCTTTAATCTATCTATAACTCACGGTGGATGAGCATGGCAGCAGGGGAGAGGCAGATTCTTTAAAACTGGATGTCAGATGATTTCACACTTATTCACATGGGATGAATCTTTTTTGATTTGATAGCGAGTAAAGCTCCGCTTTTTCTGTCTGGACAGATCACGTGGTTTAAACACTCAAAGAGGGAAATGCCAAAGCAGACAAGTCACCTGGAGGCCGAGCTGCATAAGGACAAACAAAAGTGAGGTACGAGGAAAATGAATGGATTTTAGCACAATCTTTCTCTCCGATACTACAAAAGCTAAAGCTCGGTATGGAAACATTCTTCACTAACTGTGTCCATGTGGAGTTGTGCTGCTCATGGTAAAGCTCTGAATTGATGGGGCGAGCTTGACAGTCAACAAATTGCATTACAGTAATACATTATAAATGTAAAATGAACGTCAAGAAAATGCATGCATGTTTCCCTGTGCAAGCATTCACATAAGCTAGTGTTTTTTTTTTGCTGTGTCAGCTGTATGTTGTGGAAGACTCAGTAAGATGATATGATTGATGTTAAAGAGGTTTTTTGCATCTTTTTTTTTTGGTACGGGCGGTTCCTTCTGGTGCATTTCCCTCTTACATTAGAAAAGAAACAAAAAACCCTCTAAGGATAAGTAAGGAGAGTTTCTGCAGCTGTAAAGCCAGGACAGTATGCAAGTACACACTGATGGTACAATTGTAAAATACCTTGACACATATGGGATAATTGCATAATTTAGATCAATTGGATTTAACTCAAAGATCAGACTGAAAATTCTGCCGTATAAAGTAACGACAGAGGTGCACTTCAAAGAGACGGGTGTTAACGGGTTGAGGCTATTTACTAAATAGCATCAACATATGTGAAGTTTCTGATCTAGGTAAAATGACTGCATTTTCCCCAGAGTATCTTAAAGTACCTTTATCCCTCAGGTTATATTTTTCTCTAGTCTTCAAACATTTGTCTTGACAGCTTGTGCTCTGTATGTCTTGTTGTTAACATCATATAGCACCACTTACTGTGCTATTTATGCTGGCCAGCAGCTTGCCATTGAATTCCACCATAGAGTAGACGGCTCCTTTCACCTCTTTTTCAGCCACGGTTTGCAGCTTACCTGCAGGAAACATTTGTGAGTCACTGTTCGCTTAGCATTCCAAGTGCCATTTATGTGATGTTAGGTTAAATTAACGCCAAACAAGATCTTAAGCAAGCACAACTCCAAGAGAGATCTTGAAAAAGTTGAAAATGGGAAGGAGCAATATTCAGAATAAAGGCGAGGGTAAAATAGAGAGCCGGAGTAGGATAAATTAAATGCAAGCAATGCATCTTGAGTGGGACAAAGTCTGCAAGGAAATGAGGAAAATCAGCAAAGGTAACAGGGGACTGATAAGAAGTGATAAGAAAATGATTAAGTGAGAGGGGGAAAAAAAAAGAGCACGGTAGGACAAAAGGTCTATGCATAAAATACAGGACTTAGTCTAGGGGGCAGAAAATGAAACTGGGAAAGCAAAATGAGATGGGCGGGAAGCCTGTTGGTGCAGTTTGGTCACCGTAAACAGAGAAGGCAAAGCACAATGTGTCTGCTTACTGTCAGTGTAATGGAAGACTATAATGCGTCCTTGCTTAGGCTCCGCCTCCTCTGGGTACACCATGGCCGTGCCCACGATGAAATACACAGATGGGTCTTTTCCCAGACGACATGACACCAAGCTGAGGGCGTACTCGCTGGGGAGGAACTGATGGGCATGAAGAACTGAAACATAAAACACAAGAACATTAGAAACTAAATGTGAAAGAAGCACATGTCTCTGCAAGGGTACAATGAGAGGGTAGTATTATGACTTTTGTCATCCCCTGTGCGTTCAGCATCACACATCCACCTGTATGAGGTGAGAAGTTTACTGCAGTGCAGCTAAACGGGGCCTTCGTGTCCTGGATTATTGGCTACTTGACTGGTGGGCCACAGTAGGGGTGGCTGATGTGGCTGTCTCCCTTTCTCTCCACGTGAATGGGACTTAAGACCCCTGTGATCCCCATCTTCATCCCGGGGGTCAGTAAGAGCACTGTGGCGGATTATGCTGCTGGGTACTTACTGTCGAGTACTTGTAATTGAGCAAGGAACACCAAAGCCCTCTACAAAAAAGGGCCAAAGCCTTTTCAATTTCCTGAGAATGCCAGATTCCTTTAACATCTGCTAAAGCTTGCTCAGCATGTTTTAGGAGTCTGTCGTGGCCATCAGACTGAGGGTGTTAGATGCTAACAAACTCATCTGGAGAGCGAGTGACACTGGAGAGCTAGAGGAGGATTCTGACAGTTGATGCAGGAAGGAGGATGCTGTCAGAACTGTTCAAACTGGTCCATGTCTATCCCCGTCTCCAAGATGTGATCGGGTACAGGAAAACCCTCGGTGACAGACTCACTGCACCAAAATGCAGCACACATTGCCACAGGGAATTTATGCCTTTGAGCATCAAACTACTTAACTACACTGGGATGGTCAGACAGTCAGAGCTAAATGGCTTTTTACATTCACAGTTTTTTTTCTGCTACACCATTATTTGCTGTTATTACGCCACTGTCTTTCTCCAAGCAGTTCCGCATTGCAGCTTTATTTCCTTTCCTTTCCAGAGTCCTAACAAACACCAGGAAACTGGACCACATTACACTGGTCATGAAATCACTACACTGGCTTCCAGTGAGTCAAAGGATAGAGTTTAAAATATTACTGCTGGTCTACAAAGACCTGAATGGTCTTGGACCAAAATACATGCTTGATCTGTTAGTTCCTATGAAGCTCCCAGACCCCTGAGGTTCATCTGGATCTGGTTTGTTGTGTTTCCCAAGAACCAGAACCAAGCAAGGTGAGGCAGCGTTCAGTTATTCTGCTCCTCACCGGTGGAACAAACTTCCTGTAGACCTGAGGTCTGCTCCAACTGTAGATCCTTTAAATCAGGATAAAAACATTACTGTTTACTGAAGCGTACTCTTAAATTAAATACTTACCTGCTGTACTATACTGCCCTTACTTTTTCAACAACTTGTGCTTTTTATTATTTTACCTCTTTTCTTATCATTTTATTTGTTATTTACTGTTTAATTGTGTCTTGTAACTTTTAATGTTGATGTAAAGCACTTTGAATTACCTTGTGTTGAATTGGGCTATAAAAATAAACTTCCCTTGCCTTTATTTCTATTGCTGTATTTTCTTCTTATATAGACTCAAACTCTGTATATATTGCATGTTCGTTCCATAATACAAACAATACTTTACTTGACTTAATTATGGCACCTTTTTTGTGTATTTTCCTTTCATACAAGGTGTTTGTCTTCATGAACTACTCTAAACTAAAGTACTTCTGATTATAACACAATATATGATAACTGAAGATTTTGTGCTACAGCAAGTGGTATTTGCATTAAAAATGCTCACACGTGCCATGATACATGTTGGATACATGGATGCATGTTTATTTGCTGAGAGAACTCGAAAGTGATACTTCTCAAATGTTACCTCCCTGTTAGATACTTTTTCCTTATTCGGTTAACAAGCATCTCTAACAAACCAAGCAGGATCAAAACTACTGAGAAAATTAAGCACGATAAATTTAGCACAAGCTGATGCGCAAGCAGGGAGATTAATTATTGATGTCCCTCACTCTTGTGTTAATTCATTGCACCTTTATGTTTACTACCACAAATACATTTCTCCCAACTTTTCCTGTCTTCTCATTAATGCTGTTTACTCATTAATCTTAACAGTTTGTAAGGCAACTGATAAAATGAAGTAGCACACTAATCAAAACCTGCATTCACTGTATTAAAATGCCTCATAACACCACAAGATGTTATGTGGTGGCACATGAATGAAGTGTATTCAGATGTGGACATGGTGTCCTGAACCAGCACTTAAAATGATTAGCACATAAAATACTCTAATTTATATGGGTGTGGTATTGACTTGACTCTTAAAAGGAAAGCTTAGTACAATAAAATCAGCATTTCAAAAGATAATGGAGCAAAAAAAAACAACAAAAAAACTCAATCGTGACAATGAGGTGCATTATGCTGATCACGTTTAACCATTCAAACAAAAATAACAAAGAAGGGCTTCATGGGTGGCATATTTAAACTTTTTTCAAAAGCTGATAACCTGACATTATTTGGTAAAATATTACATGGATGTCATGTTAAGTTGTTCGTTGTTCTAATCTGCTACTGCTATACCGCTGCTACTAAATATTATAACTGCCCCATCTCAGGGTCGCTACACTATTTAATCACTTTTCCAACTGTTGCTCTGCTTACTGCCCCCTATTGGTCACCGCCGGTACAACGCGCTCTCCTCACATACTACTCAAGTAACGTTGCCGTTGGTGGTGCACAAGAACGGACGTGAACGCGAGCACCAACAGCAAGTATATCCCAGGCTTTACACTGGTACCATGTTCCTTTTGACAACTAAATATTAAAAACTATGTATGAAGAATATTGAGACAGACAAATATATACAGTCTGCATACACTTTGAGATCAATTATTCATGACCGTTTTATGGTCACATGAAAGCCGGAAATATACTCTACGCACGTAACCTGCGTAGCCTGCTTTGTGTCTGTTCATGCTCCACTGCGTACGTCGCGTACCACCCGAGTAGAGCCTGTCATACCGATGGTGACCGATAGGGGGCAGTAAGCAGAGCAACAGTTGGAAAAGCTACTTATATTAAGTAGCAGAAGTAGTAGCAGCAGCAGCGGTAGCAGATTAGAAAAACTAACACTTTTACAGGACAATATTGGATGATGTAGGAGATTATAACATCGTGTGAATGTGTATGAGTGTGTATGAATGTTGGTGGTGGTCGGAGGGGCCGTTTGGCGCGATATGGCAGCCACGCTCCCGTCAGTCTGCAGGGCAGCTGCGGCTACAGACGGAGCTACCACCGGGGAGAATGTGTGTGAATGAATAATGATCTCTGTAAAGCTCTGGGTGCCTAGAAGGAAGCTAAAGAAAACCATAACATTATTATTATTATTATTATTACTCTTTTTTTAATGTGTATTACTTATTTATATTACTGTTTTACCCCCTTCCCTGTGTGTGTGTGTGTGTGTGTACTTCTGCTACGTGAGTTTCCCCGTTGAGGGAGTAATAAAGGACTATTTTATCTTATCTTATTATTATTGCTTATTATCAAAAGTGGATAGTCTTTCCAGACTAATTTATCCAGCATTCTCCTCACCCATCTCAACAAGAATGACGAAACAATAAATCCAGTTAATTTTAGGTTCATATGGAGAAGTAGATGTCAATATATAAGAAAGATTAACATGGTCAAAAAATGTATTGTTCCTAATATGATTCCAAGTCATTCAATAGTATTTTTATTGAAAAACAGAGTATTTAAAATAAAATAAGTCCCGTCAATTGACTCCTGGCTCCCGGCTCCGCTTCCTCCCGGCTCCGGGAGGCACCGAGGCTCGGCGCGTACCTCCGCCGGGGCTCGGTCGCCGGGGCTCGGTCGCCGGGGCTCGGTCGCCGGGGCTCGGCGGCCGGGGCTCGGCGGCCGGGGCTCGCCATCCGCGGTACTCCCGGGGACTCTAGTCCCGCAGCACCAGTGAGTATTTTGACCGGAGAGATTATAAAATACCGGACTTCGGCATATTTTACCGGACAACGGAAACCCTGGGGGGAAGTTAAATATTGCATAAATATATGCACGGGGAACTTTCTCCAGGGGAGAGCAGCAGTGCCAGCCGGGATCAGACCGGGAACAGCGATACTAGCGGCCAGAGCGAGAACTGCAGGTCGCGTACGCGTTCAGTGTCTTTTTGAGAACGTGCACGTCGACGCGTCAAATGTACGCAGGATACGCAGGATACGCGAGACGTGACGTCACGCGTATCCTGCGTCTCGCGTACGCGTTCTGAACTGCAAGTATAAACGCGGCTGAAAGCAGCTCCTTAAGCCGCGTTTATACTTGCAGTTCAGAACGCGTACGCGAGACGCAGGATACGCGTGACGTCACGTCTCGCGTATCCTGCGTATCCTGCGTACATTTGACGCGTCGACGTGCACGTTCTCAAAAAGACACTGAACGCGTACGCGACGTGCAGTTCTCGCTCTGGCCGCTAGTATCGCTGTTCCCGGTCTGATCCCGGCTGGCACGATTATGCTGCTCTCCCCTGGAGAAAGTTCCCCGTGCATATATTTATGCAATATTTAACTTCCCCCCAGGGTTTCCGTTGTCCGGTAAAATATGCCGAAGTCCGGTATTTTATAATCTCTCCGGTCAAAATACTCACTGGTGCTGCGGGACTAGAGTCCCCGGGAGTACCGCGGATGGCGAGCCCCGGCCGCCGAGCCCCGGCCGCCGAGCCCCGGCGACCGAGCCCCGGCGACCGAGCCCCGGCGACCGAGCCCCGGCGGAGGTACGCGCCGAGCCTCGGTGCCTCCCGGAGCCGGGAGGAAGCGGAGCCGGGAGCCAGGAGTCAATTGACGGGACTTATTTTATTTTAAATACTCTGTTTTTCAATAAAAATACTATTGAATGACTTGGAATCATATTAGGAACAATACATTTTTTGACCATGTTAATCTTTCTTATATATTGACATCTACTTCTCCATATGAACCTAAAATTAACTGGATTTATTGTTTCGTCATTCTTGTTGAGATGGGTGAGGAGAATGCTGGATAAATTAGTCTGGAAAGACTATCCACTTTTGATAATAAGCAATAATAATAAGATAAGATAAAATAGTCCTTTATTACTCCCTCAACGGGGAAACTCACGTAGCAGAAGTACACACACACACAGGGAAGGGGGTAAAACAGTAATATAAATAAGTAATACACATTAAAAAAAGAGTAATAATAATAATAATAATGTTATGGTTTTCTTTAGCTTCCTTCTAGGCACCCAGAGCTTTACAGAGATCATTATTCATTCACACACATTCTCCCCGGTGGTAGCTCCGTCTGTAGCCGCAGCTGCCCTGCAGACTGACGGGAGCGTGGCTGCCATATCGCGCCAAACGGCCCCTCCGACCACCACAAACATTCATACACACTCATACACATTCACACGATGTTATAATCTCCTACATCATCCAATATTGTCCTGTAAAAGTGTTAGTTTTTCTAATCTGCTACCGCTGCTGCTGCTACTACTTCTGCTACTTAATATAAGTAGCTTTTCCAACTGTTGCTCTGCTTACTGCCCCCTATCGGTCACCATCGGTATGACAGGCTCTACTCGGGTGGTACGCGACGTACGCAGTGGAGCATGAACAGACACAAAGCAGGCTACGCAGGTTACGTGCGTAGAGTATATTTCCGGCTTTACTTAATCAAAATGGAAATTTTCACTCAGCTGTCTCACCTTCAAATGTGTGCTGATCCACAACTAGAAGGCTGTGAACCTCCACCTCCTCACCAAAGGAGGTCTCATGTGGAGACGTGCTGCTGGGGAAGAGCTTGCTGGAGCTCACGCTGCTGGAGAGTGCCTGCAGATTTGTGATGGAACAGCAAGAAAAAAGTGAGCACGAAGACAGATGTAATATGCAGGGTATGAATCAATTCTGCGTGAGCGGTGTGAGCAGTGCAGCAGACGCCATCTGCAGCAGCAGATGTGCTGCATTTAAAATCAGGTAAACATCCTTATGGTCATCACACATGAGAGGCTCAGTGGTAAACCCGAACATAAATAAAAGTAAACATGCCTCTTTGTTGAAACCAAGACGAGCAGACAACATATGCAGTTGTAGTTAAACTAGTACAAAGGACTTGACTTCTTAGCATCTGTGATCTGACCACTTCTAAATATTAGTTATGCTATAATTTGTTTATAGCTGGAAGCAAATTCCCTGTTTTTCTTGTCAACGGCAAAAAAAAAAAATGAAAGGAAAAAAAAAAAAAAAAGGATTCTGTGCGATGCAGTGAAACCTTGTAACAGCTACAATCTGGCGTAATTAGACAAGATGCTAGAAATGTTTCAACAAAATAAAATGGCCTAAATAGTTTTCATTAATTGTACACTACACTTAAGGCTGTTTGTACTCGTCTCTGTGTCTCTGTGTACTTACAGAAGCACAAAGAGACAAGTGTGCGAGCTGCAGCCGTGTAGATGTTCTTACTGCAGTGTCGGCTTTGATTAAACCCTGGTTGTTAGGAGTAATGACATGTTCCCCCACTCATAAATAAGAATTAATAGAGGCTGCAGAATATGTAGAGTGGCCATCAGGTACATCACAATAACAGCAGTTTTTGTGGAGGCTCACTTGCATAAAATATGTTAATCCTATACAAATGTACACATGTACACATTTACTGAAGACAACTCGCATGAAAAATGCACCACATTTATTTTGATGCAACCATCTTAAATAAAGCTGTGAAATTAATCCTTATTTAAGGAGCTTAGTTGATGCTTGTTCTATCTCTCCCTTTCTGATAAAATCGTGTAACTAAGCACAATCAGGGTACATTTAACTTGCCCGTTGATCATTCATTCCTACCTTAAATGGAGGACATTATACAAGTATGTAAATACATGTCACTTTTTTTCTTCTTTTTTTTTGCTCTGTGGTTTTAGATTGCATTATGGTAACATTCACAATCTTAAAATTGCATGATAAACCCAGAAAACAACAATGACTACGTTTACATGCAGTCAAAATTCGGGTTATTGCTAATATTCCGGTTACTGAAACATTCGGAATATTCCGTTTACATGCGTGAGCAAACAGGGCTATCCCTGTATACATGGTAATTAATCAGGGATATCTCCATCAAACCAGCGACGCGCGGAGAACATCATGACGCAATTACCGTCATTTCCACTCCTGTATCCAAATTCAAAACAAATGCTGCTTGGCGCAACTTTTCACTCACCTTCTTGTAAATCTCACTATCCCGGTACTTTCTACCGTCTACAAATGCCAAAATGTTCATATCCTTCATTACATTTATAAAATGATTAGTCTCCTCCTCACTCCAAAAGTGTGGCGTGGTCTTCCGTTTCTCCGTGTTTATAAGAACTTCCTGGAATCAAAAGACCAAGATTCCTTGCGAAAAGAGCATGTGCAGAAAACAAATCCATGTTCCTTTTGATCTGGATATTCTGTTAGGCGTTTACATGACCAAATATTCGGGTTTTAAAAGGAGTAACCCAGGGGTCATATTCGGGTTTTTAAAAACCCGAATATGAGCAAATTCGGGTTATTCAAAAGGGTCATTGGTGTTTACATGGCCGTGAAAAACCGGGTTATTGCTAATATTCGGGTTTTAAAAGGGTTATTGAGTGCATGTAAATGCAGTCAATGTTAAACTTGGTGGAGAGATTTTAGTTCCTGGAGAGCTGTTACAAAGGCGAGACAGTCTGTCTTCCTGACAAGCTCACAGACTAGTGCTATAAACAATGTCCTTAGTCAACAAGCCTTCTTGGATAAGAGTACAAAACAAGCATTAAACTGTTCAATGTCTGAACACGGTGTTGATATATAGTACCTGAGTGCTTGCACTGGGCCGTACGGCAGACGTGGTGCCACTCGCATCCTGGATCTCCACCCTGCTGGACAGAACCCCAAAACACTGGGAAACCTCCTGGTAACAGATCCGCCTGAAAAGATATCAAATACCAGAGATGGGGGAGAGATGAGAAGGCAGAAATAAAGAGAAAAAGGAAAAACGCCAGTAAATGTGGAAAAGAGACAACTGGGCTGATTTTAAAAGACATGAGGAGCCTCGGGAGCTTATCAAAACAGTGTGTGGGAGCTGTTTAAAGTTTTTTATAAAATAAGGGGGAACAGAAATTTTACACTAGATGCGAAAATAAAAAACAGCAGAAAATATATAGACAGACTGGGAAAATCATTGCAAATATGAACGGCTGACTTACCTGGGAGACTCGTAGAGGGGAACGGTGCGAATGTGGAGCTTCTGAATCTCATCAATGGTACCGATGGTCAGAGTGCTGTTGTTGGCTAGAGCCAGACTGAAGGAAAACAGAAAAAAAAAAAGAAAAGAAGGATGCAATATTAATATAGGGAGGGGAAGAGAAAATGTACATTATTCCCTACAAGGATCAAGTCTCTTGTCAGCAGAGAATACATCTGTGCACTTAAAGATCAAATCAAATAACACTGAAGCGCTCAGATGGAACGTTTCAAGAAGACGGGGACGGTTGGTAAATCTGCAGACAAACGCACTGTTCAAGCAGAAGAAAGTTCTGCTGCTAACCTGTCAGGGTATCCTTCAGAGTTGAGCGGACACATATAATTGACCTCCTTGAGGTTGACGTTGGAAAACACCAGTTTGTGGTTGGAGGAGTAGATGACAGTGGGCCGGTCAGAGCAGGCGAACACGTTGGAAGTAGAGAGGGATCTGAAGGTCCTCAGTACAGTGGGCTGCGTGCCCAGGGTGACCTTTTTACGCTCGCTGAGAGCACCTGGGAAAAGGAAATAGGGTTTAAAAGGTTTACCTGAGGAATGAAAAAGGTGAGTGTACCAATTATTGTTTGGGTCAAAAGAGAAGTTGACAATGCACATTTAACCAACAACACATGTCCTTGTGTGCTCACTGAGGCCTGCAGCTGTACAGAACCATCTGCGTTCGTTGTGTTGCCCTGTTCTCCTTTATCTGGGTGCAGATGACAGTAGTAATTACAGCATGCGACGTTTGCATTAGCAATGTTTTTCGACGTCCTTGTAGTCTGTCACCTCTAACATAAACACACCATGACTGTGATCCTAGGATCTGAGCCAACACAGGCACAGTCCGTTAATAAGTATATTTATATGCACGCTCATCTTGCGGTCGCCCCACTGTTTTTTTAAGTTTATTTGTTCATTTTCTTTATCCAGTTCTGTAAAAGTAGTTTAGAAAGGTGGAGTAATTTGATTATATTGAAATCTGTGTACATTCTTGCATTATCCTCGTCCCTCCATAGTATCTGCAGTTTGTGTCGTCAACTATGCTTAATAAAAAAAATTATAGTAATAATATTTTTGTTTGTTATTCCCCCCAAGTCCTATGCTTAAGCCACTTTTGTGTGTGTGTATATATAGATATATACACACAAACAATCTGCAGTTTCAGCCTCTCAAAGTGTGCCATCTTGCTGCTCGAATGTGTTTTACATGAGGCAAAAATGTATCATATTCGCACACTTATTTTTAATATTTGGACAGCTGGTACAAAAATCACGTGGGAGATGCAATCTTAGGCTTTGAGAAAATTGTGTTAGTCATTAAATCAGAAATAATGACAATAATTTATTTTCTTCTCCATACCTTTCTCTTCCCATTACCCTGAGACAAAGGCTTTCGTCTATCCAAAAGATCTGAATTCAGAACATGGGAGACTTTAAAGATGTTGTCAGCCAAGGTCTGATCTAGCTCACATGTCGGTGAACATTATCGGTAATTTGAATATGTCTGTAAACCCTCTGTATTTACATCCATGAAGGCATCTTTTGATTACAGTCTGACAATTCTCCGGTTATGTTCTCCAGAATATCCTTGACTTAGTTGATGTTGTCGGGGGGCTTTATCTTCACAAAGAAAAGGATTCTGTGATTCTCCACTTTAGTTGTAGTCTGTGGTCCTTCTGGTCTTTTGATGTTGAGGAACTCAGGAGTGCTTGTTCTTTTTATTCCACCCAACTGTTGGTTTGTCCACACTGTAGGTTTTTGCAGCCTCGCTTATACAGTACATTTATGTCACGTTTTCAGCCTGATGCCCGCCTCCTTCACTTTCACTGAGATCTCTTTTGACTTTGTGTTGATAGCTTCAGTCAAACAGCTGCCAAATGGCAACCTGATACCTGGTATCTACTGTACTCCAGACCTTTTATCTGCTTCATTTGTCTTCAAATACACAAACTGGTCATATTTGCCCAGTAAACATCTTTTCAGTCAGTTCTCAAAATACTTCTCAGCCCCTGAAAGTGGAGGTGTGTGAAACCTCTTAAATTAGATCCAAAAATCAACACTTTGATCACAACTTCAATGTTTTATTTCAAAACCACCGTGGTGGTGTGTAAAGGAAAAACCATTAAACACTCTGTCATAGTCCAACTTCTTCTGGACCCAGATATATATTTTCACAAAAGCTATAGCATTAGCAGGGATTCATGGAACATATTGCTTGAGTCGATTAAAAGGACAAATAAATTGATGTTTTAAAAAAAAAGACATCATAATTTTAATTTTAATTTGCCAGAGGCTTTAGTAAATCGAACCTTTTTTTTTTTATCATCTTAAATTAAATTCACAGACTGTGCAAACTGCTGTATAATGTCTTAATCGGCCATTTACAACCGATATAACATCTCTGAATGGGTGATTTAATTTCCAAGACATCATCCAGTCTGGTCCTACGGTTTTGAGATCACCTTATGTAGAGAGCCCTCATCATAAAGAAGAGAGGTTGAAGTTCTGTGGCAGACGGTTTCATCATAAAAAGTGTAGGATTAAGTATTGGGTCTAAAAATTCAGGACGCACAACTCCTGATCGTTTTGATTATTACCTGAAATGTCAAATAAGAGTACATCTTTTCAGACTGCTGAGGTACTCTGACACGGAGCGATTTATCTCATCTGTTCAGTGATGCAGCACTCTGAATGGGGACTGACACCAGTGCAGGAAATTCCAGGTAGGTCTCTGCTTGTAATGTCACAACTGTGAAGTATCATTTAAAAAAACACCTTGAAAACCTGAATACTGTGTGGTGGTAACACAACATTTATAATAGACATCTAAATGTCCACAGTTGGGTTGCCCTGTTCAAAAGCCGCCAAGCATGAAACTGCAGACAGTTTACAGCAATATGCTGAACAGCGTGCAGGATTTACCAGCTATATTTCCTACCGAGGAAGGTGAGAATCAAACACCTATTGCCTGGTAACACAGTGGGGAGTATTTTCAAAATAACCCTCTGTGACTGCATGTGTAAATGAGGAAAGTTAGTTTCAACCACTACAACAATATAGCTCCACATGAGTGGGAGGAGCAAATCAATTATTTCACATTTAATGGCTCCTTTATCCAATTTTTGAGGAGACACTTAACTACTACTGGAAGCAATAATAACAGATGGCATATTTGAATCAGAAATATTAAAGTTTTTTTTTTTTTTTTCCCCAAACGGCACTTAAAAAGTTTTGAAGGTCTTATTTTCCATCATCAAAAATCAGTAAATGCAGTTCACACAGATGTTGAATAAAACTAATACCTAGGTTTCCACAGACTCTGAATTTGCTCCATGTTCAAATACAAATATTTTAGCAAATGGGCAATTAAATTGTAAAATATGGTTCTAAAAACGTCAATATGGCCCACGTGAAGGCCCAAATCAGCCTAAGGTCCGATCTAATGAGTGTAGTGGTGAGAAAGACCTACCAGTCTGCAGATCTAGACCAAAGTAAAAGAGGGCTCCATCTCCCAAAGCGCACAGCAGGTAGTAGCTGCCTTCAAAGGTGGTCATTAGGATGGAGCGAGGGATGATCTCTGAGGACACACACAAACAGGTCGTTTATTTTTCCCTGTAGTCTTGGGTCACTGGTTCTGCATCAGTAGTGATAAATGTCTGCAAAGACATCTTTGTCAGAAAAATCAATCAGAGTTTTGTACAGAATAGCTGGAGGGTTTTTTTTTTCACAAATAAACACCATTTGTATGCTGCAGGATAAACAAGTCCACTTTCTTTTTCAACTCCCAGACAATTGGTCCTGCAACCTGGGGTCAATTATATCGGGACAACTTTCCAATTTAAATCTTATTTTTATATTTCAATATCGAAAAGAGTGACTTTTACTACTGTAGCGCTTGCAGGTCAAGGTGAGACTCCCAAGATATGAGGTATTGACTGAGCAAGCATTTTTATCCATGTCTTTTTCAAGGATGCTCCTTATAAAAAAAGTAATACAAACCAGTTCAAGACACAAAAAAACAAAAATACGTTTTTTGTTCAAATTTTTTTCAATATTTCAAAATGTTTTGCTTTGAATGACATCATTTGGTAATTTATTTTCCACATAATATCCTTCAGATGTTCCCTCATTTATCTCTTTTTGGTCAGGAAACTTTGTTGTGAATCTCGAGACCTTACGCGCTCTACTGGACCATGGAAATACTGCACTTGACTTCATCTCCAACCCCCATATTTTTCTCACAGTAACAGATTCCTCTCATCTGTCCCACTTTTTTTTTTCCTTCTCCTCACCTCCCCCCAGCATTTCCTTGTGTAGTGCCGTGAAGCAGGGCAGTTTCAGCACACGGGCCGAGATGTCCGTCCACAATCCCACTGCGCAGAGCGGTGACTCATTCCCGCCTTCCCCAAGTGGTGTGATGTCCAGACAGGCCACCTCGTGTTCCATCTCTGTGGTGCTGGGGAAGGTGCAGAGGAATTGAGAAACACACAAACACGTTCACCAGTGTTGATGATGAGGTTTGACACACACACATACACACATAACTTTGTGAATAACTGTATTAGTGACCCAGAGCAGAAGTCCTAATTGATTTTGGATCTCAGGTGAGATGCAAGCTGGTCCGTTATGAAATTCTCTTGAGTTGAGCAGTGAGCTTACAATTTCAGAATTAAATTGACATCTAAACCCCTGTGTGGAGTTCATCTCCCTCTTGAAGTAATACTGCAAATTCATTTTTCTCAGAAACATAATCCCAGGTTTCCAGCAGAGCTTCTGTGCCTGACTGGAAGTATGTGGTTTTATTTATACTACTTTTTAGCATAGCTGTGATGAAGCTTCCCATGCAGCCGGTCTGTATGTAGCCAGTCTCAAGTACACTGCAGAGTTGTTGTATGAAGGCTGGACATCCTGTGGAGTCTCCCCTCAAACAGTGTCCTCTTTGTTCTTCTGCTCACAGTTTTGTTTTCTGAGCTGAAGACTGATCCTGATGCTCACGCTGCCAATGCGCTCAGTCCAGACTAGCTGACGCTTGCAGAGTAGCTCAGGTGATCAAATTTAGAATGATCAGACTGCATGACAGGGAGACATGAAACCCATTCATTATCTTTTAGTCCAACAATGAATACGCTTCTTTTTTACATTAAATTCAAATTGTATTTACCGGTATATAGTCTATTACAGCCTTTCTCAACAGGGGTGTCGCGGCACCCTGGGGTGTCCTCTGACTGCTTTAGGGGTGTCCCCAAAAAATTACCTATTCTGACATTTCATATATAAATATATGAATGCATACATAAATACATTGTTTTTGCCTATGAATGAATAAATAAATGAATAAGATACCGTATTTTGACGACCATTAGGCGCAGACAAACGTCTTTTTTTAAAATGTGCCGCGCGCCCAATGACGCAATGCGCCCATTGTATTATTGTAAGGCGGACGTAATTGAGGCCACCACGAGAAGTTAAAGGCGGAAGGGGGCGCGTGAATCACCCATGATTTGCGGACGTGTTAGAGACCATCATCATTAGAGACCAGCTGACTTTCGACATCCCGGTGAATCACACGGTGGAGAGGAAGGGGACCAGCACGGTGACGATGAGAAGTCATCTTTCACTGATGTGCTTGCCTGCACGCTGATGGACAGAAACAATGGTGATTTTTAAAAGAAAGACTTTGCCTAAAGAGACTTTTCCAGCCGGAGTCATTATAAAGGCGAATGAAAAGGGCTGGATGGATGAAGGGATGATGATGAGTGGTTGAGCCAGGTCTATGTAAGGTAACCTGGTGGTTTTTTCCACACATCACCATCGCTGCTGATCTGGGACTCTATGCGCGCCCGTCTCACAGACAATGTAAGAAAAGAAGTGAAAAATATGAACGCTGTGCTTGCTGTTATTCCGGGAGGTCTGACGAAGGAATTCCAACCGCTGGACGTTGGTGTGAACCGGCCATTCAATGTGAAGCCTGAATTATGGTTCCGCGTTAAATCGACGCAGAGCCTACGGCATAGGGTACGGCATAGGGTACGCCGTAGGCTACGCGGCACCGCACACCGTACGTGCGCGTCATATGCATTTACAGCGATGCAGTGTGGTTTTTAATTATATTTTACTCTGGGGTGTCGTGAGATTTTATTCACTTTTGAAAGGTGTCATTACTGAAAAAAGGTTGAGAAAGGCTGGTCTATTACAATACAAGTTGTCTCTACGAGCTTCCCAGAGACCCCGAGCAATAAATGATTATAATGTATTTCTTACAATAACAGTTATTCTAACTTTACCCATCACTTTCGAGTTCCAAAGTGTCTAAGATCAGATGATGCTACGGGACATTTCAAATGGAAAAAGGTTTACCAAATTGGAATTTTTTTTTAAGGAAGTCTATATTTACAGCTGGAAAAAAAAGATTTCTAAAGTTGTGTTACAAATCCTCAAGTATAAACATTTTAAACTACGAGAAATTTTCCAGGTATGAATCACAAACCAGCTCTCTAGAATTACAAGCCATTCAGCACTATTGACGTGTGACTAAATGGTAAATGGTAAATGGCTTACACTTATATAGCGCTTTCCAGCTGTATTCCTACAGCCCCAAAGCGCTTTACACTGTAGATATTCACCCACACACGCACACATTCACACACCGGTCGTCGGCGACTAGTGAAGTTCAATGTTACAAGTGAAGTTTAGGGTTATTCTGCTACAAAATTAGTTTTAAATATAATTAATACAAATATACCGTTTGACTGGCTTGCCAAATACTACATATTTGTGATGCCTTAGAGATCTGAGGAGTACAACCATCCATTTGTGAGTGACCTGCAGGAATACTGCATGGGACAAGTATTACCCAGGCACCTACTGTAATCTGCAGTAATTATAGAGGATGTCTGTGATCATCACAGCTGTGCAAATCTGTGATTACTGAAAACACAGACAGTGCAAAGGTGCCATGTATATGTTGTGTAACGTGGAAATTCCTCTCCAAGGGGGTTATCTACCGTATTTCAGCGAACACAGAGGGCACGGGATAATTTTAACCCGTTGAAAATGTCCATCCCAGTAATTCAGTATTTGTGGGGATGATCTTTTTTATTTTTCCCCTATCTTTCTCTCGCCACCTTTTTCTGCCTCCTTCCTGGCATATTTATGGCAGCTGCAGTGGATATGATCAGTGAATTTTGGGGGGGAAAAAGAAAGAAATTCATCCGCATTAAGCTTCACAAGGAGACCTGTGAAAAGCAACGAGCTAAGAGCAGGCAGAAATGCAACAAGAAGATGGATGATATGCACATCAGCATACAGTGAGAAAGCCTACTACAATGAAAGCTCCAGTTATCCTTCTATTTACTGTTACTATGGCAACTTATGCACAAACATCACATTCAAGTGGTAATTCTTTTATAATTTTCTATTTCTACCTCTCAAAGTCCAACTACACCATGTATATGATCAGACAATTGCAATTCGACAATCCTCCACAATTGTGCACAAACAAGCCACTAATTCATATCATGATTCAAATTCTGTTAATTAAATGCTTAAAGCAACACAAGGCCTTGACAACATCAGGAATTAATATTGGTAAATCATAGCAAAGTGTCTCATTTCCACGTCACCATTACATTTCTAATACATTTATTCTCCAAGATAAATCAGTGAACCATTACTTTCGCAGCAGTTACATCCTGTGTCCAGTGCAAATAAACACACCTCCACCTCAGGACACCCCTGCATGAAGGTGCCACATTGTCAGTTTGTGTGACTGCAGCAAAGCTTAATAAAATCATTAACCTCTGATAGAAAAGAAGGAAAAAAAAAAGACTATTTGTGCATTCCACCATCTGATAGAATTGACTGACTGATTCATTTTCATCTTCTTAAAAGATGTTTCGTTGCATCACTATCTTCTCCTGTGAATAAGACATATCTGCCTTTTCGCAGTAGCTTCCCTGCTGCATCAGTCCCACTAATCACGCAGGGAGTCAGCAAAACAATTTGCCTTATCTCCCTCGTGCTACAGTGAAAGACAAACAGTAACAGTCTGATACCATTATTAGTTTTTAAGAAAAGGGGGGGGAAAAAAAAGGAAAAAACTTGCCAAATAAGAAGGTACTTTTGTTTGACATCATGTTGTCGTAGATAATGACATACTGCCGTTTTATGGTTTATATTATCAAATATTTGACCTTTATGCTTTGACTAAAAGGAACAATATTTTTCATTAATCAATTTGAAAAAAGATTAAACTCATGGTATACAGCAACAGAATATCACTATTCAGATAAATATTATTATTGGTAGTAGTATTATAATAATCTCTGTTTACTCTGAAAACTTTAATTGCTTTACAGAGGAGTTCTGCTTCTTCTTCTCGCCATTAATCAAACTAGGCCCGTTTCATTTACAGAATTGTGTGACTCATGCCAAACCAGCTGCTTATTGATATAATCCAAACACAATTATAGGGCTCTGATGAGACACTTCACGCGCCTCTTTCATTGTTTCATTATTTACAAATGCGCAAAGATGCAAACCAACCCTGTGTGCTTCAAGCAGCTCTGGTGGCCAATTTTTCACAAGCTCTCTCTTTCTCAGAGAGGAAAAAAAAATATATTGGCACTATCTATTTGATCTAATTAAGTCCCAAAGACAGCATAAAAGTTCATTTTAGCAGCAAAGGCAGAAACATGATGAATTGTGCATTTCTTTCGTTTCACTGCACTACTTTCTTCACACCTAAACACTGGAGTCATATCTCAAACTAAACCGCCAGACCAGAAAGCAATAAATCAAAATGAAGTTAATCCGATGCAGGATGATAACGCATTCAAAACCATGACTCATACAGAACAACAGGGATGCTGCAAATATAATCAGGTTTTTTATTTTATTTCCTTTTTTATTTAACATTCATACAACTGTTGTTTTGATTATATTTGTATGCAAAAACCTTATCTGCAATTAACCTGCAAGTGGATGAATAGAGAATTATTTCCCAATAAAATACTTATTGGCTACCTAACTGTGCTAATTATAAAGCTTTTATCCTCTCAAACATAAATGTGAGGATGATTCTAAATTCATTTGAATTATCAAACTGACTCAGCTTGTAAAAGCTTAAATGAAAATCACATTCTCACAAACAATTTTAGTATTAAATATACTAAATTCACCTACCAGCACCCCAAAGCACAAAAATGATGACAAGATGATAATAAATAATGATAAGTTTTAGGGTGATACTTCCAGATATTTTCCAGTGCCTATAATAAACAGAAAACATAAGAGCCGGCTTTCTTGAAACTAAATAGAATATAATCCTAGTTCCTATCACTATGAACATCTGTATGGGGCCGTGTAAAAGAGAGTTAAATTTGTGATTGATTTTGTGGGAAGTTACAATACATCACTGAATTTTTGCTTTTATTTAGGTACAAAGGCAGTGGAAATATGGACTGGGGTGCCTAAGCACTGCTGTATTTCCTGGACACTCAATCGGTATGACATCAAACCTGACTTACTTGAAACAACAATAAAAACAGGACAGAAAACGGTGTTTTGACCTGGATACTAAACAACCTGCGTACTGACAACACCACATATTTTCAAGCCCCATCTTTCGAACAGAAATTGTATGACCAACAAATCCTGCCTTAGGTAAGGTCTTTTATTTGCTCTTTTTTTGATTCAGGTATGAGTGTGTCTTCATAAGTTGATAAACTAATGAAAAGAGGAGATTTTCTCCAAAGTCTGAGGATAAGCACCGCGTGAGACTGTCTCTGTGTGTGTTAGGATCTTTGTCTAGGAGTCCAGCTCTCTAAATATTAATGTTTTTTTCTTTCCCTCTTTCTTTTTTGAATTACATTCACTTTTTGAACAGGTGAGGTATATATACACACTTTACCAAAAAAGGTATCGCTTGTCAAGTGTGCTGGACAAATACGTCGACCCTTTGTGAGGGAATGAGGCGGTTTGATGGCTCCTTACTGGGAACAATCCTAAATCTGCCAGTGGTGAGACTTGTTCCACGCCTGTTAGCCGCAACGTTTATCTGCACCAGTTGAGACTGACTTTAAACTTGTAAGCGCATTTGTTCAACCATCAGGCCATTTCTAAGGCTTCCTCCCTTCCCAACTTGTTATGGGACGTCCTTTACTCAGTCACACACCCTCCGCACACAGAAGATGTGAATATTTATTCATTTATTTTAATACCCTGTCAGCATTTCTAAAGTGCTCTTTTGGGGCTTGCCATCATCGCGCATTACATTGCGTGAGAACATAATTTTTGTTGCTTGGCAGTCGTTTGAATACGTTTATAACCATAATCTTAAAGTTGGCATCAAAACTTCGGTTCTTTTGCCTCCTCGCTCATCGTGCTTTTAAAAGGACTTTATGGTTTCTTAGCACATATCAAACCACCTGGAACTTTTATGGTAATATTGTGAAAACTTCAGTTGTAACCGACACATTCAGGTTACTGGCACTGCCACCATGTATTAATCCAGGTGATTAAAAGTTTAAACCCCAAACCAAATGTTTCAGATACATTCAAATGGGAATAAAACAAAAACCCAACTTCCTTTTTAATTGGTTCAATAAGCTATGTTGTTGAGATTTTGTCAGCTCGTCTATTTATTTTTAATTTAAGATAGAGAAGCTCATTAGTCAGTTAATCATTGACTGATCACTGGGAGCCAAACACTGCAGAAAAGTAGGAAAGTAAAATAAACATGTCTGATGGTGTAAGTAATTCCTACTATATGTCCTACCTGATCTGTTTGAGTTCTCCGGCCAGGATCTGCAGGTAGTAGAGGGCCCTGCCGACAGCAAGCACCACCTGTGTGTGGTTGCAGGCCGCCACGCTGATGTTCCTGCCCTGTGGCTCCTTCCATTCACTCACCAGGGCCTTGCTCTCCTGAAGCACCAGGCGCACGGAGCCCGACGTGATCTGGAGGAGAGCACAGTTTTCCCTTTTAAGAACAACAGAGTATCTGGGAAAATATCATAAACTGATGTAGAGACCACATGATGTTTTAAAGAAAATATCATTGCCCACATGCGTTCTGTAATTTGCCATTTCTTTAAAGGAGCTTGAGGCAGGATTGAGGCAGGATTTATGAAACAAATTCGTATACGTTTTAAGTTTTCTAGTAATAATGTCAGATGAAGCGTTCCAAACCAAAAAGAATGAGCATGAGGCTCCTTTTAAGAAATGAGACTCTCTAGCGCCACCCTTCACCACGACGGCCGTCGGGGGTACTGCAGCCAACAGTGAAGCCGGCACGGGAGAACGGGGAGAATGTGCATGCAGCGTCATGTGACGTCACATCCGCAGCCCAGCGTGGGAAATTCCGGCCCGGAATTGCAGCACATTTTGCAGCACACAGCCTGTTCAAGGCAAAGGAGAGATACACTAGAGGAATCATTCTTTTTGATTTGGAACGCTTCATCTGACATTATTACTAGAAAACTTAAAACGTGTAGGAATTCTTTTCATAAATCCTGCCTCATGCTCCTTTAAATGTGTTAATTCCTGAACAGATCTTTTTTTTCCCCTAGAATAGATCTTCTGTAAAAGATCAAGTAAGTTGTGACCCATTAAATCCATCTTAGTGATTTAACGTGATGCTTGCAGCGAATGCTCAGACTATGCTAAAAAGTATAGCGTTATATCTGGCAATACTGATAAAACTGATCTATATTAACCCTTTCATGTCTGACAAATACACAGAAAATCCTGATCTTTATTATTTGAAGTTTTCATTTTATATTGAAATAATTGAATAATTATATATGGAAATAAAATTACACGTATTTGAAGAGGATTCGAACCAAAATAACAACAAAGGCTCCAGTGACATTTTCCCTATCAAAAACTATTAAAACTGTAATTTATTAAAAAAAGAAACAGGAAAAGGAAAAGTGCAAAACAAATATCAAAACAAATGCTCTTACTTAAGGAAAGAACGAGGCATAAACGTTCAACCTGTTTTTATCCCTGAGATCATGTTCATTAAAATAAAAATCAGGTTTTCAAGTGACACTTAAAGGTTTGACGAAAGGAATAAGTAAAACATGAGAGCTGTCAAAGTCTCAGTAACACTGCAGCAGGTAGAAAAACAAAGTATAAATGGAGGTGTTGCACTATTAAGAGAGAACGCATAATATGCTGGCGTAATGAGATGTGAAACGAGCACATATTCAATATAAGATCCTTAATAGAGTCCTTGAAAACAGTTGCAGAAGGCAGCACTTTAAACTGTCCCATTTCTAAGCTTGATTGGGTTTCCTGTGGGCTGCGAGTCAGAGTGCATTTCAAGAGGGAGAAGTCGTTTCAGTTTCAGTATGTTTATAAAAAAAAAAAAAAAAAAAGATGGGTAAAGAAAGTAATTCTGTCGAGCAATTTACTTGCAAATTTAATTGCATGGCTCTAGGTCATTTATTGCTGTTTATTGGAAAACACCATTTGGGTTTTTCATTTTTCAATGTGTTGAAATTGGACCCAAATCATAGAATTTCATATGCAAACCCCCTCCGTAGGAATACCATTCCAGCCAAACCTTTCCCTTCAAGAATACTGCATAGGTGACCGTGTATTATTGTTGGTGCTGCCTTAATATGGTATTGCCAGAAGTTGGAAGTTAAGAAGACCCGACTGACGAAAGTTATGCTGTTTTCAGTGAAAATCACTGCAGTAAAAACATTTTAGCAGCAAGGTTACACGACAGCTTACGGTGAACACTTTTCCACTCGCACCTACTCAGCTCTACTCATCTCAGCTCGGCTCGACTCAACTCGGCCTAGTTTTTTTTTCCCATAACAATTCAGCACCTGGAGCAGAAGTAGGTGGGGTTGGAGCGTGACGTATTTGATTGTGTGATCTAAAACGAAGAAGAACACAAAAGATGTGTAGAGCATGGAGTAGATGGTATATGTGCTGCTGGGTCTGTGGCTTGTGTTTGATATCAAGTTTTGTCCTCGTTTGTTTTTCGACACACAGGTGAGAAGTGATGAGAAGTGGACGGGTTGGAGCGAAGCTGCTGTGACGTTATTTGATTGTGTGATCTAAACAGAGAAGACAACAACACTAAAGATGTAGAACCTGGAGGAGATGATATATGTTCCTCTGGGTCTGTGGCTTGTGTTCGATATCAAGTTAAAAAATGAGAGTGAAAGAAGCTTCAAGCGGCAACGCTTTTTTTTTTTCGGCGGCGCTGATGAGAAATAAAGCCTGAATTATGGTTCTGCGTTAAATCGACGGCGTAGCCTCCGGCGTAGGGTCCGCGTCGCCGCGTACCGTACGGAGTAGGCTCTGCGTTGGTGTAACGCGGAACCATAAATCAGCCTTCAGCTGAGAGCTGCGAGCGGCTGAGAAGTGACCGAGTGCCTGGTAGATCTGGTCGTTCCTTATCGCCCGTCTAGATCCCTTTTTAATTCTCTCCTCAGCCACCAGGTTTATGAACATCTGCACCTCAGAGTTGGATCACCAAACAGACTTTTGCGCTGCCATTGCCTGTCGGATAAAATGAGGAAGCCGCGGGCTGCTCTCGCACTCACTCCCCGCTTCCTGATTCAAGCGTCTGACGGCCCCGCCCCCCGACCAAACGGTGGCATGTATTGTGATGACGTCAGATACAGGGGCCGACTCAGCACGCTCAGAACCTTGGCAAAATAGGTACAGAAAAAGTACCTACTCGGCACGACTCTACCCGTCTCGGCCCGTAGTGGAAAAGCGCAAGACGGGAGCGTGGCGAGTAGAAGCTCGCAGAGTACGTACTAGTGGAAAAGGGCCATTAGACCCCTAGTAGGAAAGAACCAAACAGAGTGGAGTTGAGCCGAGCTGGGCTGAGTAGGTACTAGTGGAAAAGTGCCAATAGTATTGCTAGGAGGCACAGTTTACACTTACAGCACTGAACCTTCTCTGATATTACTACTACTATTACATAACATTATAAATTAAGATTATAGACTATCATGTTGGGAATTAATGACGTATTTATTATTTAATTGAACTGAGTAACTGGAACAGGATTGCCAAAGCCACACAAAGCCAACCACCTGTGCTCTGTCCCTTTTCCATCAGCTCTGCTAAAGACAAACACCTCTGCCATCTCTCCATTAATCACAGAGATCATAAACCACTTGCTCCCGGCTGGCCATATCTCATCTGCGTTAAAAACTGCTGTCATCAGACCACGAGTGAAAAAAACCCACCCTGGATCCCGAAGTTTTCTCCAACTACAAGCCCATTTCTAATCTTTCATTTCTGTCCAAAGTTCTGGAAAAAACAGTTGTAGCACAACTTCACGATCACCTCAAAGACGATAACCTTTTTGAGAAGTTTCACTCTGGTTTCCGCCCTGGCCACAGCACTGAAACAGCCCAGGTCAGGGTCACAAATGACCTCATGATTGCAGCAGATACCGGTTTCCCATCTCTACTCATTCTCCTGGACCTAACAGCTGCTTTTGATACAATTGACCACAACATCCTCCTTCACCGTCTAAAATACACCATTGGACTCTCTGATAAAATACAAAACTGGTTCACCTCATATCTGTCCGACAGAACAGAGTACGTTACCCTGGGAAAAGCAAAATCATACCCCAGAATCAAGCTCCGCACTGTGGGCGATCAGGCCTTTTCCTCTGCAGCTCCGAGGCTGTGGAAGCCCTTCCAACCATGTGAGGGCCCCACAGACTGCAGAGGCTTTTAAACGGGATCTGAAAACTCACCTTTTTAAGAAAGCATATAGCTAAATATATCTTTTATGTGCTCGCTTTTTTAAATATATTTTTAAAAATTGTTCATGTTTTATTTTTCTGCTCTGTAGTACTTTGAAATTACTAAATATAAAGTGAGACATTGTCAATGTCAATTCAAGCTGACACTGCAGATCATGATGTCACATCATCGGGTATAAGTGCTGCGGGTGTTTTATGGGTATATATCGTGTGACATTGCCAGCTAAATCTGCACCTGTGACAACTAAAAAAAGACTGAATGCAAGAGTCATCTCCACCTAATTATTTGCCTGTTGGCGGGCAAACACGGCTGTGGTTCATTTCCATTGTCAGCCGATGTGCAATTTTCCTTTTGACATGTCAGTTGTTTTCCAACGTTTTCCGACAAATGAGAGATTTCTGCCTAAACCAAAATTGCCAGTGGTCCACTAGGTCAATGTCTTACTTCAAAATAAACCGCCTAAGGTAAACCATTAACCTGAAATTAGCTGCTGCTTCTTTTGATATCAGCCATAACAAAACGAGAATGTTATTACAACTGCTTTAACTCATTTACTGGAAAGAAGCTATGACTAACTGGATTTCAAGGATGATCCAAGCGGGGAAGCTTAAGTACAGTGTGAAAAGGTGGGTTTCCATTACACTGCTGAAAAATACAAGTGACAATTCTGAAATTGTGATGAATGAAATGTTAAGGGGGGGCCAGTGCTTCCATTAAAAGTTTTACTTGTTATGAGTGCAACGCCGACTTTGTAGGATAACAGACCAAAATAATAACGAATAATAGGAAACAAAATAGCTAATACAGATCTGGAGAAAGTAAAGAGTCTGTGTGAAATTCTTTAATGATACATGCAGAAATGAAATTAATTTCTTGTATGGATAAATGTGAAACATCTACAGTTTCTTACATTTTTATTGGATATTAAAAAAAACTACAGAAACTAAATGAATACTGAAAATGTCAGCAGTCTCCATCTTCAGTGTATAAACGTCATCAATCACTTCAATGCTTTTCGATGTGTATATTTTAATCAAATTCAAAATGTAGAACTCCAAAGTTTATACCCTCAAGCTTGCATTAAATCTACAAGCTATAATGCAAGCTTGAGGGTATAAACTTTGATCAAATCAAGAGTTTTATAAAAGTTTGGAAAACATTGTTGCGTAACATCAGTTAGGCTCAAAACCCAAATCAGCCAGTCAAGCCTAAAGCACGTTGGGGATGCAAAATTGGATGTATATTAACAAATAAAATATCATGGATTCATAGTTTATGCAAAAGAAACTTGACTGCATAAGTCAAAGTGAATACAAGAACCACTGCAAGTTTTTCTTTAAACTTGTATTTTCCACCTGATCTGGACTCATTTCAGTGTAAATATACATATTGTGAGACAAGTCAATAAAAACTCTCCTGCATTTAAATATATGCAGAGCTGTCACAAACTCAGCTTGTGGCTGAGGGTCTAACATTCGGCTGAATTCCCAGCAGGCTGAGGCTTGAATTTAAATGAAATGCAATATTCATCACAAGCAAGTGTAAAATACATGAAGTCCTTTTTCGCCCTTCATACTCAGGACTGTCCATTTTAATAATGTATGATTCAACTCCGGGGAAAGTACCTCCTAATAAATGGAAAAATTCCACAACTGAATACTTTAAGTTTTATAATTAATGCTAAATTTGCAAAATTGGAGGATATACATACTTTGAAGTGCAACTTATTAACACTGCAGGTCAGACCTAAACTGAGCCACACCTGTTTTTGCCAGTGCACATCAACATTGATATATTTGTGCAGATTAAAGAAAAGTATTTTTCTACAAACCTGAATGAGTTGTTGGTGCGCCACATTGCCACAGTAAAATGTTTGCTGATTGTCTACGAAGCCTGGCAGTTCAGTTTCCTCAACCTCTTCTCCACTCAGCATCAATACTCTGGAGGGGAATGAGAGAGAGAGGGGGAATGATACTCTTCAGATCAAATGTCTGCAATTAAAATCAGCCCTTTACTTCTGACATGCTCCACACCACATGCTCACCTCGTTTGGCCCACAAAAGACAGCACAAGCATATCGTCAGTCTCCCTGCCTGCTTCAGAGCGGAGAGGCCACAAACCTGGAGGGGAATTCAAGAGTGAGCATTAAAACGAAGAAGTTGTTTTCTGCACAGTTCTGCAGAGTAACAGAAACACTATAACTATCCAAACCCCAATCCTAGCTGTTCCAACTGGTACATAATAATATGTTAAAAGCTGAACCGGTTTCAGATTCCTCTCAGAGAGCCATTGATGAGCAAAGTGAATAATCGCCCCTCATCAAGAGGCACGAAGCAGCAGCTGAGACATTTAGAGCAGAGATGGTCAATAACCAGCTGAAGTCTAACAGCTGCAAACAGATCCTAACTGGGGTGTGTGTCTTGTTTAAACATCAAAGAAATCCTTTGAGAGGAACCCAATTTTGTGAGATTAAAAGGTTGTATAAACCCGACAGCATTCCTCATGTTGACTGCTTATTACAGCAAGCACTGGAGAGCCCTTCGGTTTACTAAATGAAAACAAATGTCTCCCAACCTAATGCTGGCAATTTCCCCATTTTTGCTGGAAGCAACAAGCCAAGACCTATGACACGTGAGCCATCTGCTCGCACTCTCATGGTGATCTTGGATCAACAACAGCTGGCATCTTGGCTGGCGAGCCAAACAGATGCGCAGGTTGAAGTGACTCCAAGTTGAAGATTATGGGCCAGAGAAAGTCGGGAATTGATAGGAAGGCGCTGGTACAACACAAAGACTCACACACACGGGACACACAAACCTTTGATTCCCGGCAGGTCAATGCTAGCATGCTCATGAATCCCAATGCCGTTGCGGATAATCCGAAGAGAGCCCTCTTTGAATGCACCCGAACATGTCACCAGCTGAAAGCAGCAAAAACAAAAAGACAGAGTAACTGTTGTGCTTTTTCATCATTATCAGCGGCTACTTACATTTTATATCGCCTTTATCCTCTTATAGATTCGTAATTATTCTGCTTCCCAGCCATCACATCCGTTTAAAGGATAATTGCAATTTTGTGTAACCTTGGCCCGAGACTGGCATTTGTAATAAAACTAAACATTGTGGACTTTAATCACCTGCAAGAACACACCGATTGAAGGGATCTGGACTCCTGGGCATTAGCAAACAGGAAAACTAATGGAGCACATCATGAGCAGTCAGGCGCTCACCCTCAGGTTTACTTCAAAGCAGTTGGACTGTCGGGCTAAACGTTCCCATATTGCCTTCATGTTGTGAAAGCCCCGAGTAATTAAACTGACCAGTACATTGTGATCAATGTTAATCTAACTTGTCTTTTAATCAGGTGATTACTTATACAATGAATCATTCAGTTGTGCTTCACTGAAACCGACATATTGTGCACTTAAACCGAGGAACATGTGTTAAGTTATTGAATAAGCAGCAGTAGGGAACATTATCGCAGCAGCAGCGGCACGTGAAGATGCAGTTCTGCAGAGCTGCTGAATCATTTAACAGTACAGCTTCTGAGGTCGCGATTAAGCAACATGACTTTGTTAAGATCCAACACCCTGAAGGTCAATAATTCTGTGGACTGCACTACAATGTTATTTATTCATCCAGTCATTCTAGACTACCAAGATTAATACCAGAGGCCACATAATCTTACCCCCTGGCACCCAGCAACTTCATCTTAATGGAAATTACCACAATGAACCTAGAAATCCACCTTACCCCCTTGAGAATGTTTTCACACTACCTCCTGCATCCTGATAATCTTCACATTTGTATGTCTTCTCTCAACAGATTTGGCCCCAGCGTGATATTCAGCGGTAAATCTGTTAACGTAATCATTTTTCAGCTTTGACGACACCCTGTGCTGCAGTACTTCTTCTGCTAGAGGGCAGGTTGCATTTTGTCCTGCGGTCTGTGCATCAGTACCTCTGTCTCAACACCCCTGGAATGGGTCTGCACCAATTAACCGGGGCCAAATGCTCTGTGGATTTGCAACAAATGGCAAATTAAAACAATTGGGACTAGATTTAGCTCTGCATTTCAACAGTAATGAGATGAGTTAGAGTGTATAGATGAAAATAGTCAGTGGCTGATTATGTGCTGGTCTGTGCCCAGCGGAGAGGCCCAGAGCTCTAGTGGACCGCTTCCCTTGGAATTACATCCAGTGTCCTAAAGCCTGGTAACAAACCGTGCCAACAAAACCATCTGCACCGTATCTTTCTGTCTTTACTCCACTGCTTCATCTCCCGTTGACACAGTGATTCAACACAAAAAATATAAATGTTCAAACAGAAAAAGGTAATTCTGAGCCAAACTATGATATCGCTGGTAACATATTAGGGATAATGCCAAAAGCAGACACGCTCTCTTGGCAGCTGGTTCCATTAAACATAAAAAAGGCATAATTTTTCCATCATATGGACAATTTTAGGAACTGTAGGACAATCCTTGGTATAAACAATAATGTGACGGCTTTTCAAAATATGTTAATAAGATGTTAAACCAGATAACACTGAGAAAAGTACTTAAAATGATGGCTTGTTAGAATATATGAAGGCAGGGAACGATGAAGATGAAGTCTTCACTGTAGGTTTCACAGAATGTAAATAATATTACTTGCAAAACAGTCTAACTTGAGACATTGGAACAAGACGAGACAATTTAGCGCAGATCCATCTTAATACCGGGAGTAACTGAGGCCCAGATCACACAGAAGATAAAATTATAAAGCTGAGGAACGCAAGTATCTCCTGTATATGAAGTACTCTGGTGCAGGTAAAAATGAAGAAGAAAAGCACAAATAGGGCATAGACATCAGGAACCACCAGCTTCTAAGATGTAACGCTCATTTCTTCTTATTTAATTTCTCATTTTTTTACCTGGCCCTGGCCTTGCCGCTCCAGGTCCACCACACACATGTCCACAATAGGCCCCAGATTGGTGAACGTTTCCATTACAGTCACAAATGAGCCCTGTTCGTTGCTGTCCACGTTGAGCTGCAGAAAGTAAACACAAGTCCAAATGAAGGGCATTACATGGAAGACAGGGCTCAAACAGCCAAGGTATGTTAGCTGGTCACTGGTCTACAATAAAAACATGTTAACTGTAAAGCAACTGCAAGGTTCCACAAAGCACTTTACAACATGCTTGCTGTTCACCTGTTCTCATTCATACGGCTACAACCTCCAATAATCAAGTGTATTTTGTTCAATAAGAAAAATAAACCAAACCCAATTTCATCACTTCACAGCTAGTTTAACCGTCAGTATACAGGACCATCAAGCATTAAGAGTTATTAAACTGCTTTAAATATGACTGCATTGTTTCCAGTTCAAAAAAAAAAAAAGTATAATAATTAATAAAAAAAAAAAAATGTAATACATAGAGAATATTTTCTTGTTTCTAAATCCAGCTGAAAGTGTCATCAGGTTGCTGAGGGCAGCATGCATTATGCCTCAGATCTTCACTTCTGTGTTGATCCAAAATACATTTTCCCCAAATTTCAGAGTTTCTAAAGTCAAAATTTGGACTTCAAAACGGTAAAACAGTACCATGCCAAGATAAGACCACCCCAAAAAAGTTAATTTCCAAATACCTTTGCCCTGCGGCTGCTTACCTTCACAAGCTGCGAGTCGCCGAGTCTGGAGCCAACAAATACCACGCCGTTGTCCAAGTATGTCAGACACTCAGCGATTGATGTCTGTCGGTGAAGAGAGACACAAATATATCAAACACTGACTCTGGACCCACAATGCAGGATTTGTAAAGGTCATTATTTCCTGGATCCTTAAGTTTCTGTTTGTTTTGTCCCAACAAACTCACACTTGTCTTCAAAAGACGGCAACCCGCAGCAGCTTCGCTGGCTGCATTTATCTATACATACTGCAGTTCCACTATCAGGTTTTAATCTATTCTACATAACAAACTTCAGTTTATTTTGTCAAGATGAGATCATTTCCCGACCTGCTTTTGCAGGTCCTCTCTCATGCCGTTCATTGTGTGAATGTCAAAAAGGAATCATTAAAGTTTTCCCATATCATCATAAATTATATAAAGGCAAATTCTCACACTGAACAAACTAACATTTTTACTCAACGCTCACGTGGCTTAGGAATTATTTTTCTGTCAACAGCTCCACTAAGAGTTCAGCTTAATTTTATAATCAGCAAGGACACATTTAAAAGTTTTTTTTCTTTGCACTTTATTAAATTGACAAGCTGTGAAAAACATGGATTTAAAAGAAAGAATCAAAAAGAGCAAAGCACATAAATGAGTATCCGAGTATGACAAGACGCCAAAGCAATTAAATGCTTTACATAATAAAGAATGTGGTTTCGTGAGCCGAGTGAAAATAAAAGAAATAGCTTCCAAATATACTCATGTTTTCATTCTTATCATCAGCCTCAGAAAATAACCAATTATAAGGCCTCCCTCTGGGGATTGCAATCATCTACTTGAACTTTTAACCACAAACAATCACAAAAATAAATAGCAGATTTGCTCATGATGAAAATAACTATTGTTTCCATCTGACAAGAAAAGACTGAAACTACCGTACCACATTCATTTATAAATGCAAAACATATGCCAGATATAGAGGAAAATTTGGAAAAAGAAGGCATTTTAATTATTTCACTTAAACAAGAAATCAAAAAATTATGCTTCTAAATCCATCCCCATCATTGTCTTGTGTTACACTGGGGAGCATGATTTCATAGTTGAAATCATACTCTAAATCTATATACACACATATGTTCTTACAGTGGGGCAAAAAAGTATTTAGTCAGCCACCAATTGTGCAAGTTCTCCCACTTAAAAAGATGAGAGGTCTGTAATTTTCATCATACACTTAAACTATGAGAGACAGAATGGGGGGAAAGAATCCAGGAAGTCACATTATAGGATTTTTACTGAATGAATTGGTAAAATCCTGGGTAAAATAGGTATTTGGTCACCTACAAACAAGCAAGATTTCTGGCTTTCACAGACCTGTAACTTAATTTTTAAGAGGCTCCTCTGTCCTCCACTTGTTACCTGTATTAATGGCACCTGTTTTAACTGGTTATCAGTATAAAAGACACCTGTCCACAACCTCAAACAGTCACACTCCAAACTCCACTATGGCCAAGACCAAAGAGCTGTCAAAGGACGTGAGAAACTAAATTGTAGACCTGCACCAGGCTGGGAAGACTGAATCTGCAATAGTTAAGCAGCTCGGTGTGAAGAAATCAACTGTGGGAGCAATTATTAGAAAATGGAAGATACAAGCCCACTGATAATCTCCCTCCATCTGGGGCTCCACGCAAGATCTCACCCCGTGGGGTAAAAATGATCACAAGAACGGTGAGTAAAAATCCCAGAACCACACGGGGAACCTAGTGAATGACCTGCAGAGAGCTGGGACCAAAGTAACAAAGGAACCATCAGTAACACACTACGCTGCCAGGGACTCAGATCCTGCAGAGCCAGACGTTCCCCCTGCTTAAACCAGTACATGTCCAGGCCCGTCTGAAGTTTGCTAGAGAGCATTTGGATGATGCAGAAGAGGATTGGGAGAATTTTATTTGGTCAGATGAAACCAAAATACAACTTTTTGGTAGAAACACAACTTGTCGTGTTTGGAGGAGAAAGAAAGCTGAGCTGCATCCAAAGAACACCATGAGCCATGTATCGTGAGAGTGAAAACCTCCTTCCATCAGCAGGGCATTGAAGATGAAACGTGGCTGGGTCTTTCAGCAGGACAATGATCCCAAACACACCACCTGGGCAACCAAGGAGTGGCTTTGTAAGAAACATTTCAAGGTCCTGGAGTGGCCTAGCCAGTCTCCAGATCTCAAGCCCATAGAAAATCTTTGGAGGGAGTTGAGAGTCTGTGTTGCCCAGCGACAGCCCCAAAACATCACTGCTCTAGAGGAGATCTGCATGGAGGAATGGACCTTGTGAAGACTGACAGAAAACATTTGACCTCTGTTATATACAGTTGGCAATGATAGAGTATTGAGATGAACTTTTGTTATTGACCAAATACTTAATTTCCCACTATAATTTGCAAATACATTCTTTAAAAATCAGACGGGGATTTTCTGGTTTTTTTTTTTGTTTTTTTTTTCCATTTTGTCTCTCATAGTTGAGATATACCTGGGATGAAAATTACAGGTATATCTCATCTTTTTAAGTGGGAGAACTTGCACAATTGGTGGCTGACTAAATACTTTTCCCCCACTGTATATGTATATATTAGTGATGCACCGATTGGTCGGTAACCGAAATTGTCCGGCCGAAAATGGCAAAAAAACACCTTCAGTGTTCGGTGGAATAAGTGGGGAAAAAAAACGAACAATTAATAACGGCGTTGTAAAATAAGGAAATAGACTGGCCGCTCCGTCCCGTAACGTTGCACACTACCAAAAACTAACCCCAAAAAATTTCATTTTTTTATGTTCAATAAATATTTTCTACCTTGTAATTTTGTAAAAGATTTTTTTTTTTTTAAAGCATGCCTAAATTAAATGTATTTGATTTATGCAATGGTGAAAAAATTGGCAAAATAAATAAAAACTGCTGAAGAACCATGTTCGGTATTGTTCGGTATTCGGCCAAGTGTTTATTATTATTTTCGGTTTCGGTCCCAAATTTTCATTTCGGTGCATCACTAGTATATATGTTTATATACAGAATTAATAGTGTAGAAGTAATACATTGTATTATTGGTTTATGGTTAATTTATCTCTCTCCATCATTTAAATCCACCGCTGCACATTTCCAGAGTGGGCCAAAGATTTGAAAAATTATTTGAAAAGCAATCCGTCTCCAGCTCAGCACTCACAGGCTCCCTGATTGCTTCAAGGCTCTGCATCACTCAGAAGTAGAAAGAAAGCATTTTACCTCTCCCATCTCCTACAAAGGTCATTATGAAGAAAAGTGCGACTGACTAAACGCCGTCTGACTTAAACATGAGGTTTAGCTTCAAGCACAGCACTGAAATAGAGTCATTGTCTAAATCACTGGCCAGAAAAAACAACTAAGAGCTGGGATTTCGACTACTGTGCAAGTGTGGACAACCCCATTAGCTTCTCCGAGCGCCATGAACCATTAAAACATCAGCTGTAACAAAAGCGGATTACTGAGGAAGTGAGAAGAGCAGATAAAGAAAGAAAAAATCCACAAGCAAGGCAATGGGTGGTCAAGCATCATATTGCGGAGCAGACGGAAGTACTGCCAGAGGACAGGGAGGCGGATAGACAGAGTGAAGACAGAGATAAAGTGGCAGGCCGAATAAGACAAACGGGCACCTCTCCGAGCAGCTCCACATGCAGGTCTTTGAGCGCCACGGTGCCGTCCATTAGCTCCTCTTTCTCCAGCAGCAGCATGAACAGGCGGCCCTCCATGTCTCCCAGCAGGTAGCGTGAGCCATTGGGGTCCACTCGATTGTGGCAGACAATGGTACTTTGCTGCAATTTAGAGCAGAACACAAAAAAAACTTTAAAACACCACTCCAAATGGAAGTAAAAGCTGCATCTGCATATACATTGTATAGAAAAAATAATTTCACAGATTAGTATAAAACTAATAAAAGTTCAACATACAGCAATAAATAAAAGGGTTCTTATCTTTTTCGTGAGGGGGTCATTGCAGTTTGAATATTGATTAACTGTATTGTGATGGTGAAGCATTCATCTTTTCAAGTTTATCCTTTGGAGCATGTGTAGGTGTCCTTGTTCGATCAATAGGCCCTCGATAACAAGGATGGCGCAGAGACAAAGTCTGGCATTTGTATTCACATTCACACACCTATTTAGAGCAACCAGATATCCTAAGGTGCATGTCTTTGGAGTGTGAAACGAATCCAGAGCATGAAAAAGACCCCTGAGGATCCTTGCAGACGCCCACACTGCTAACCGCAACGCCACCAAGCTTCACCATCGCCAACATTGTCAAATAATTATTAAATAACTCCGAAATAAATGACTGCACGTTTGAAATGTTCTCTAGCCATTTCACATTTTAAGTAATAGACACAGTGAGACACAGTGAGATCATTTCACACAATGACTCGTCAGTGCCCTCTGGTGGAGAAACGGTGCCATAGCAGCAGCGCGTCAGAATAACTCACGTTTGGCATTTCTAAACTGCAATATTTATGTTACGGTTGACACTGAGATGTCTGATATGCTGATGTTTTCTGGATCACATGAATGGGATTAACTGTGTTTATTGAATAAATATTGCATTCTGTTTTAATCACCACACTATCATAACTGCAATATTGTCTGGCAGTGTTCACCAGTCCCAGTCCTCGAGGGGCCACCGCCCTGCATGTTTCAGATGTTTTGCTCCAATGAAAAACCTATGGAGCTGTGTTCACCAGATTCAATTGAATTGGTCATTAACAGACTTCTGCAGACCTTGATGATGAGCTGATGGTGATCCATTCAATTGAATAAGATCTGCTGGAGCAGGTTAACATCTAAACTGTGATTGAGGAAAAGTGGAAAAGAGAAAACTGCAGGTCTGCTTAGATAGCATGATACATTTCTGAAGTCAACTACTGTATCCTTGCAATAGATTTTTTTTTTTTTTTTTTTAAATGGAACCTTCTTACAATATTTTTACTTTGAGCAAGCTCTCATTGCAAACACTTATTACGGTACGACGTGAGCTTTTGCAATGACATGAATTAAACCAGACAGAACTGCAGCAGAACATAGTAGTTTCTCAACAGCCAATGTCTCCTTTCTCCAAAACAATCATATGATAAGCTGTCCAGTTGGCAAGAACAATACATACTTGGATTTGGCGTGGAATTCAAATACTTTTGCTCTACTTCTCCTTCAACACAGGACGCCTCTCCAACTGTTGTCTTCTTTACAAGCTACATCATTTCTCATTTGATAAAACCTTTACAAAAAAAATCTTATAATTTTATGCCTGCGTTATCCTTAACCTGTGTCATCAAAATATGAGTCCACTTTATTTGAAAATCTACAAAAAAAGTGATGTTTTCAACGGCGCTCATTGTGGACTTCAGGAAAAAGAAGGGTGACACACATGACCCCATTCATATCAATGGCCTGACTGTTAAATGTGTATCCAGCTTCAAGTCCCTTGGGACTCGCATCTCGGAGAACCTGTCACAATCAACCAACACCTCCAGCCTGGTTAAGAAGGCCCATTAGCACCTCTTCTTTTTGAGGACACTGAAGACGTCTCCATGTCTCCCAACATCTGGGGCAACTCCTACTGCTGTGCTGGAGAGCATCCTCACCGTATACAACTGTATCACAGTCTGGTATGGGAATCGCTCTATTGCTGACCACAAGGCACTGAGATGGGTGGTGAAAACCACCAATCACATCACAGGGACTCCACGTCCTGCCATTAAGGACGTCTAGAGGAAGAGATGTCTGTTCTGGACACGCAGCATTCTCAGGGACCCCTCTCATCCTACCAATAGTTTCTTTCAGCTCCTCCCCTCCACAGGGCAATTCAGGGGCTTCTAAGGCGCTTTTCCACTAGTATCTATTCATCTCAACTCGACTCAACTTGGCCTAGTTTCTTTTCCATTACAATCCAGTACCCAGAGCAGAAGTAGGCGGGTTGGAGCGAATCTGCTGTGACACAAGCAAAGAAAAATAAAACGGCACCAAAGAACCTGGAGGAGATGGTATATGTGCTGCTGGGTCTGTGGCTTCTCTTCATTATCATGTTAAAAAATGAGAGTGAGAGAAAGCTTCAAGCGGTGAGGCTTTTTCATTTTTTTAGCTCGTCTCTTAACTGCTGAAAAGTCAGTTGGTAGCCGTGAGCAGCTATGGACTGAGAAAGGTCCTGGTAGATCTTTTTGTTCCTTATCACCCCATCCAGATCCCTCTTGAATTCTCTCCTCAGCCACCAGGTTTAGGAACGTCTGCATCTCAGAGTTAGACTATGGAACAGACTTCTGCACTGCTGTTGCTTGTCGAATAGATTGAACAAGAAGCCGCCGTCAAGAGTCGCTCTTCAGCTGACATCCATACCCTGACTCAGACGCCTGACTGGCCAACCCCCCCCGACCAATCGGTGGCATGTAGTGTGATGGTGTCAGATACAGCCGACTCAGCCCGCTTAGAACCTCAGCAGAGTAGTTACAGAAAAGTATCTACTCGGCACGGTTAGACCCCTAGTGGAAAAGCGCCAAACCGAGTAGAGTAGGTACTAGTGGAAAAGCACCATTAAAGCAAAACCAGCAGGTTTAAGACCCCACTGAACCTTCCCTGTCCCCTCCCACATACACTCTGTGTACACTGTTCTTGCACACTTCCCCTCATCCTCCCTTCTCACCTCTGACAATGACCATGACTGTCCCTTACACATACTTACTGTGTGTGTGTGTGTATATATATCTCCTTATATTTGCACCCCTTTAAATGTTTGTTTATGTTCATACATCATCTGTATAATTGCTCTTTATATATTAATTCTAATTTATTCCATCTCTCACACTGCCCTTATCTCCTGTATATATAGAAAATGTTTACATTGTCCATACGCCATCTATTTGCTCTTTGTATATTAATGCTAATTTATTCCATCTCTCACTGTGCCCTTATCTGTACATAAGTGCTTACACAACTATCTGTACAAAACAGGTCCTAACTGTACATATTGCACTTGCTGCCCTTGCAGTTCTGATTAGATGCCAAACTGCATTTCGTTACCTTGTATTATACATGTGTGATGACAAAGTTGAATCTAATCTAATCTGACATTTATCTTGACTGAAAGGCAGTCCATCATCTTATTAAAGTCTACAGGTGAAACTGGTCAGCAAAACAATCACAAAAAGAGTTTATGGTCAAAGTCACATTCAGCACTTTCTTGCGAGCAGAACTCTTGGTGTTTCTAATTCTCTTTGCAACTCTGTGCTCAAGAGTGACAATTTATTAATTACCAGTCAAAAGTCTTGTTTCCAAATATCAGATCTATCCTTCCATCTCTTCTCTCTACCCACAGCAGTCTGTTCAGGGTTGTCGGGGCATGAAATTTGTCCCAGCTGTCATAAAGCAAGAGGGTCATCTTGGACATATCGTCAGTCCCTCACAAGGCCAAACAACCATGCATGCTCACTGCTTACAACACGTTCTTGGACTTTTGGTGGAGCTGTGTTCATGCACCAGGGCTGCAGTCTTAAATTCGTTACACTGGTGCAGACAGGGTGACAGCTGACATCTTTTTGGTTGTAAATTCTTCTCTAGAACTGAACCTAAACAGAACTCCTGTGTCTCAAACAGGAAAGCAAACAAGGAAGTGTACAATGTTTTGTATGTGGTAGAAGGCTGAATGATTTCCTGTAATCAGCACAGAGAAAACTGGTTTTTCTAAACGTAAAAAGACTGAAATCACATTTGACACTGCATAAATGAACACAAAAGATCCAATCCCTAACTACTACTAAGATTAAACAGATCGGCCAATTACTCCAACACAAAAGCACGCCAGAGAAGAAAGCTGGAAAACGGTAAATTAGAGAATTTTACAGCTGAATAATTGAAATAATTTTACTCAAATTGATTAAAAACTGTGGTAAAACAGCACACAGTGAAACGGTTCTTTAATTATGAAAGCAGAAGGCTGCTGAGGAGCTCCTTTAGGGTTCAGGTATTGTTAATTGGCAACAGAATTGTACAGGCTGCGACTTAATCTCGCTTGCTCTGAAAGCAGCACCATATGGGCAGCTTCAGTCAACATCGGTGGGAAATCTGCCTCTGGATGCAACCACCCAATCACCAAGATTCATAAATAATAAATGCCCACACTTCAGGGTCTCATGCAGTTAACACATGAATACATTCAGATTGTACAAATTGTGATCACAGCATTGTTTCACAACATTATTTAAAAAAATTGCACATCTATGACTCAATTTCTGACAACAGCCTGTTAAACTTACCATTTCTATGTTTAAAACATCTCTTAAGCTGTTATTTGCTTTACTGTCAGACTCTATGTCAGACACTATCATTATAATGGGGATACATTGATAAATTATCATTTATTTATTTTAAAAGAGTGAATTCAATTCCCCATTAACTTTAGCTTCTCTCTCAGGGAGGCTAAAAAAATGAAATTAAGAAAAAAGTTATAAACAGTGGTAATAACACCGGCTTTGTATTGGCTGGCACCAAAAAGGAGCTGTTTTATTCTGTTTTGTCTTTACCTTAATAGTGGGCGGTGCAATGGCCAGGTACTTGTCTCCGTTGTGGTAGGTGATGGACTCTTGTCCAATGATTATAGCCCCACCAAATGGCTCCGGCACTAAAATACAAGCACACAGGTGAGAGTCGGAACTAAACTATACAAATACAGGCAGATCAGAATCAGAATCATCTTTATTGACCAGGTTCGAACATTGTCCAACAAGGAATTTGACTCCGGTTATTTCGCTCTTTAGGCAGTAAATAAACAAATGTGGTACTTGTTGACATATATACAAATAAACAACTATGGTGCAGCAGTTTGAGGTAGAGAAAAATGACAGCTCTGAATAAAATAACATATATACAATAATACAAAACAAATTATACAAAAAAGTGAGAGGTGCAGCAGAGTGAGGCAGACATGATTATTGCCAGAAGGTGCTTGTTACAGCATGTGACTGCTATTGTTAGCAGTTGCTATTTGCTATTGTTATTGCACGTGATTGGTTGGTTTCTCTGAGACTCTATTAGTTGTGGGAGTTCATCAGAGCAACAGCTTGGGGGAAGAAACTGTCCCTGTGTCTGGAGGTTCTAGCGCACAGAGCTCTGTAGCGCCGTCCAGAGGGGAGGAGTTGGAACAGACTGTGTCCTGGGTGTGAGGGGTCTGCAGAGATGCTACCTGCCCGTTTCCTGGTCCTGGACCGGTACAGGTCATCAATAGATGGGAGGTTAGTCCCAGTTATCCTCTCTGCAGACCTGATTGTCCGCTGCAGTCTGTGCCTGTCTAGTTTGGTGGCTGATCCAAACCAGACAGTGATGGACGTGCAGAGGACGGACTGGATGATGGCAGTGTAGAATGTGAATGTGGATCGTTTAAATGCTACAGACTAGGGGTGCAAGGATTCCTCAATTTACACAGATAAGGACAGAGAGAGCTACATTGAAACACCTACTCTGGGTAGCCATCTCTCTGTGGAATAACTAAGACTGGAGCATGGAGAAAAGATGGGTCCAATCCACCCCCCCACCTCACCGTGGGAGCAGACGCTCCCGAGAGAAAGACTAGTGAAGAAGTATCTGCTCCCCAGTCTCTCGTGGCCTAAACTATGCGCATGCATAGAGGAACCGAGTCCACCTCTCTACTCTGACCTTTGTAGCATGAGAACTAAACGGACTCACTTCTCCTGACCATTTAAGTTTAAAAGCAAAGTCTTTCTTTTCACCATCTGGTTTGGTGTCTGCATGAATGCCGTGTATGTTTCTCATAAGCAGCAGACTGTGCTTTATAAATAAAATAAAATACCCACTGCATTGAAAAACATGAAATCACAACAAATTGTTTGATATGACACACTCTTCTCTGGACAGAATGGTTACATATAATTCAGTTACGCAACAAACAGTTTGGTGAATGATACCTTTTACTTGACTTGTTTTTACTGATATTACTCAAGCTGCAGTGGCTTTACTTCACAAGCACAATTTGAAATATTAATACTCAAATACTGGTTTGAATTAATTTAGGACATCATGAAAATACAGTTTTCTTCAACTTTTTCCTCATTTCCACCAACTCCCATGATATGCGCTGCCATCCAGTACTAACTAGCAGGCTTTGTGTATTGAGAAGTTCCAGTTAATACAGTTTAAATGTACTGACTTAATTTGAATAATAGCTTTTTTTGAAGGTGAACCATCTGAAAAAAGTAAATGACTTTTGCAATGACTACCTGGGATGACCATAGATGCCTCAGCCTCCACATTTTCCTGCTTCCAAGGGCCCTTGTTGAACTCCTTCTCCCTCAGAGAAACCTCGTAGGTCTTTACATGCCGTCCCTGGGGGTCCTAAATCCACAACAGAAAACGGCCCATTTTTACAAGTGTGTTGAATGAAAAGACAGCATGAAAGCAGAGATATGGGAGATAAAGCTTTAGAATTTAGTTAATACATTCACAAATATCAGCTGTATATGAAGTCAACATCATCAGCCAACACTGTTTTTTTTCTGTCCTATAAAAGACACAGTTGTATCTGAGCTCCGCTGCTTCAACAGTACCTGATAGATGAAGCAGACCGTTGGGGCCTGGCAGCCATACAGGAAGTGAACATCAATGACCTGCAGCTCCTCCAAGCGAATGTTGAAAGCCTTGAGCTCACGGTTATCGCGGTCCAATGGGATCACCTTGAACAGGCCATCATACAGCCTCAGACCAATCATGCGGCACTCTGGGTCCACAATCCCGATAATTCCAGTCTCCGATGGACGTCCAATGCGATCCTTCAAAAACAGTTTGGACAAGCTAAAGGTCAGTGTCCCTCCTCACGCTATAGTGAAACAAACATGCTGTTGTCTCACCTACCTGGACATTGCCGTGGGCACGGGTTATGATGTCGATACTGTCGCCGTTCTGTTTGTATTCCAGGATGCAGGCATTGTACTTGGATGTGAGAATGAACAGCAGGTCTTTGCTCTCACCCTGGAAAATTTAGAAGAAAAAAAAAAAAAAAAATTCATTTTATTAACAAGAATGATTATGAAGAGTTGCAATGGGCTGCAATGGCCTGTTGTTCTACTGCTACTGATTTAAATGACATACGCAAACCTAGTCAGACAACTTTAAAAAAAAATCTAAATTAGTTTGCAGCCAAAATTACATGTGATTGTTGTCAATTAACCACTAACAGCTTGAAGATTTTGTTTGTAACTACAAAAGGGAAGCCTGCAACAGTGTTCGCCTAAAAAAGCACTCAATTTGCATAATATTCCTTTTTATGTTTTGTATATTTGTTTTGGACAATTGACTGAAAAGTGGACTTTTCTTAGAGATGCAATTAAACAAAACAGGCCACAAGGTATTTGCTGTGTGGACAAAAACCTAGGACTATCACTGATTGTAACATATCCCCATCAAGTCCACTCCGGGGGAGAAAACCCAAGAGCCCCTTTTTCATAAAGTAGGTAAACAACACGTACCTTGGGCCTGAAAAGCTCCATCACGGCAATTCTTCCATACATGCCGACTTCCTTGACAGGTCTTAGTCCCTCTGCCGTGACAACATAGATCTCCAAACGTGTGTTTTTGGCAATAAGCAGATTGAGGTCCTCGGCAGACGTGAAGTGACCTGTTCAAAGTAACATGTGTGATGAGTTAGTTACACTGTTGTTTCAGTGGAAAAAACAAGTGAACAAATAAACCCACACATTTCTTTAGTCTCTCAGATGTACCAAAAACATGTATGAACTGGAACGTGTATTTATTCACACCTAATAAATGCATTCAGCAGATCTTCAAATCCAAAATAAGCTAACATTTTCAATGAAATGACAAAATGCCTCAGTTTTAACATCTAATATACCGTATATGATATGTTGCGAATTGAATTATTATTTTATCTTGTTATTTACTGTTTAATTGTGTCTTGCCGCTTTTAATGTTGATGTAAAGAACTTTGAATTACCTTGTGTCGAATAGTGCTATACAAATAAACTTGCCTTGCCTTAATATGGGTTTAGGAGATCTGCAAATCATTGCAGTTTGCTTTCATATATATTTTATACAGCATCCCAACTACTTTTTGGAATTGGCACGGTACTCAAAAATAATATACAAAATAAACAGAAGTGTGAAGTTGAAACCTGAACCTCAACTGTGATGCACAAAAGCAGTTGTTTACAGATAAGAAAACACATTTTCTTACAGTTGTAAAAACTGTATTCATAATCAATTATCACGATGGATACATTATATAAACATAAGACTTAGGGATTCAAATCAACTTAATACAATATTTTGGGTATGTGTCAAAGTAGAGCAGTCAGTAGGCTGAAATGGTCTAAAAATAAATTGCGTTATCCGTTCGTTCGTTTTAGTTTATTTCAAACATTTAACAAAAAAAAAAAGAAAAAGATAAGAAAACAAATACAGGTGGGCATTCCACCACATAAAGAAAAAAAACAACATTTAAACACATATTTCAGTTACATGTTCAAAAAGGAGTGGGGGGAAGTATAAACTTATTTAAACCCTTTCCACAACTAAACATACATTATATGTCTGTATTTATTTTTTATACTATACACTAATTTGTATAAATATATATCATTTTTACAAAAATAACCTGTTAAATACAAGATGTAAGCTCTATCATAAATATAATTCAACTATGAGATAAATATAATATAACTATAACTATTATATAAATATAATACGTATATCTAGGTAAGGTAAGTATATAAACATGCAAAGACAACATGACAGAACACCAGAACACACAGCTGGTGATCTTTAAACACGGTTCACTTGTATACCTCAAATAAACTATTTCTTTATATTTCTTCATAAATTGTTTTATGTTTGTACATTCTTTTAACCATCACACGAAACAGCAGATAATTCACAGCCGCTGAAATGATTAATACTAGCCCGACTGCTTTATGTCACAGTCTTTCTATGCCCTATGCAAGGTGGATGAAACCAAATCATTTTATCTTTTTTGGGTTTAAAACAGAGCATCGTTGTGATGTTTGGAAGCTGGAAGAAACGCATTTAGTTTTGCGGTTCCGCAGAGGAGAGCATCTCTGGTTCTGTCCCCAGATCAGAACCAAAGCAAACCCCACACACCGCGTGTGCAGTATATCACTGTTATTGCGAGCATGCCAGTCACTGCACACATTCACGTAGCGATGTATGGCGCTGTGAGCGGACATTAGCGTGTCTTAAGCTGATTTATGGTTCCGCGTTAAATCGACGCAGAGGCTACGGCGTAGGGTACGCGGCGACGCGCCCCGTAGACTCTGCGTTGGTGTGACGCGGGAGCATAAATCAGCCCTGAGCCCGGGCTGGGGCTAGCAGAGGCCCGTGTGCAGCAGCAGCAGCAGCAGCGCGGGAGCTGCGGGAGCTGCAAGCTTCACCACCGCAGCAAACCGCTGGATATACCTGTGATGCAGGCGTTCACCGCCGTGGGCTTCTGCGCGGTCACCACGTAGTTGTACGACATCTTGACAACAGAAAAAGACAAACACCCGGGTAGTGTTTTGAGCTCAGGCAAATAACAAAATCATTGATAATAAAAAACTACCGGAAGCAGTTCGTTGAGCCGCTTATGTGAATGAAAGTTGGAGCGCCCTCTGTCGCTCGGAGGGCGCTCAGGTCGCACTGCTGCCATCTTCTGGAATTAACTAGTTATGGAGGTAGATTTGTGTCTTAATTATTCAATCAAAAAAAAAAGATTGCTTCAATCAAAAAATATATGTTCAATTTAAAAAAAAAATCACTTCAATCAAAAAAAAAAGATTTCAATCAAAGAAACAAGTGTAAAAAATGCACAAAAAAAAATTTGAGACTAAAGAAAAATGCATTTGAACACTGTTTTTTTATTGAAGTGGTTTTCTTTTATTAAAAATATTTTTTTTCTTTTTGAAGCAACTTCTGTTTTGATTAAATAATAAAGACACAAATGTCCTATCCATAATATGGCCCAAACACAAAAAAACACTACTTCAATCAAAAAAGTTGCTTCAAACAAAAAAACTTCACTTACGTCCAAATGTATTTTTTTGTGATTTTTTGTTTATTATATTTTATTTATATTCTTATGTTCTTTCATCATCTGTCTATTATCTATTCTGAAGATTTTGTATAGCACTTTGAGTTGCCTTTGTGCATGGAATGTGCTACACAAATAAAAGTGCTTTGCCTTGCCTCACACATCATGTAAATCACCAAAACAGTAATCATCCTCCACACAATCTCCTCCTTTTTGACTTTGACAATGTCAAGTTTTTTCTTTCTTTTCATGTGTATGCCACGCTGGTTTATAAACTCTTAGAGAGATTAGGTTAAGTTTATTTGTAACGCAAAAGTGCTGCTTTTCCTCAGGTCCAAATCATTAATTTGTACTTTTTGCAAAACCTAGTACTGACCTCAGTTTTTCCAACTATTAGACATACTATACAAGCAACGCTCATTGATTTCAAAATACATGATATAATGTCAGTAAAAACATTAGTGGCTGGAAAAATCTATAGCGCTTGTATGTAAATTAAGATGCAATTAAAAAACTGAGACGCAGAGAAAGGGGAGTGATGGGACTGTGCAATAATTTAGACGTTGTCTGTTCAGTGTTTTATTTAGAGCTTATGTTCAGCTATCTTTTTATCTTTTTGTTTATCTATTTTTTATGGTCATCTTACACTGTGAAAGGGTTGTAGTTCATTTTTGTTGTACATGTAAAATAACATTAAAGATCTAATGTATTCCATGTAAACTTCATATTTATTAATTATTTTTTCTTGCAATAATATATTTTAGTTGGTATGTTTTTAGATGATATTTTTGTGTACAAGAAAATCGAATTTACCATCTGGAGAGCCAGGCAGAGTGCAGTTTATTATTTTCAAAGTGTTGGTTTCACCAGTTGTCTGAGTTTATCTTTTGAATTCCCAAAAGGCCCCTGGGTCTCATTGAGGTTATAGAAATATGATTCTGTCTCATCATTTGACCTCTTTTAGCTGCCAACGCTGGACGTTTCTGTCAGTGTCTCAGATCCACTGTTGTCTGAGGCTGAACTTTAGCCTCCAGACTCCTAAAGGTAACTGTGGAGACGGCCTACTCAGTCCCTGACTCATGGACGCTGCCACCTGGCTCTGCCCCCAGCGACTTCACATACACTGCTGCCCTGGAAGCCCCTCTTACGTCAAAGGTGAATTTTAATGTTATTTAAAAAAGTGTCAGTCATGTGTCATTTTTCCTTCAGTCCTGAAAGAAAGCATTAATGTACTTGAACCAAATATGCCTCTCTCCAGAATGAAACATTTTTAACAATATGTTTGTACTATTATGTTTTATCTTAGAGCAAGATCAGGTGTTGGTTTTTTCTGACGGACAGCTGAAGGCAGGTGGGCAGAGGGAAGACCAGGGCCGCCAGAAGAAGAGGCCCCACCAGACCAAGTTGGTGCCCGGCAACCACTTCCTGAATGAAGCCTGTTTCCAGCCAGAGCCCATCGGAGAGGAGGATGGGGAACTAACTGGTTTAGAGGAAACCACAACTTCAGGTTACAGATGCCTTTCATTTGCCAAGCATGGCCAGACTACAAGCTAAACAGAGGTTCAGTTTACTTGATACATCACAAGAGCATGCGCTTAGTCAATCTATCAGGAACATGCAAAATTTGAGCTACATGGTCGGTTACAAGGTTAGAGGTCTAAAATGTTTCTACAGGACAGAAACCATAAAGAACAGGGTGAGCTGGGACACAGAGATGTGCTGTTTCATGGATGCAGGAGGAATATCCAGGTCAGATGCAGATGTCACTTCTCCTCCTTCGACCTTCAAATCATCTCTTTGACTAAGTCTGGGTTCTTTTTCTTAGAAAAGTAAAAACCTTTCATCATTTTTTTTTTACAATTATTTGGCACATATGCATTCTTATTAATTCATTTCATTAATATAATGAATATAATTGTTTTCGGGGATTTTGTACAATACGTTAACAGGTGAGATAAAGTGATTATGCTACTGTGTAAAAAAAGTTTAAAAATAAGAATTTGGGTTTCATATTCCAGTTTATAAAACATGCATGTCTGTTTGATTGGTGATCCTAAACAGAATGTGTGTGCATGATTGTTTTTCCCACCAGTCTCTGTGATGGACTGACAATCTAGGCTATCTAGCCATCATGTACCCCACTTCTTGCCCATTAACAACTGGGATAGGCTCCAGCAGCCAGAATACAGATATTAACACCATTCTGTAAGATTCCATTATCTTTCAGACAGTTATAAGTCTCAGGATTGAGTATAAAAGAAGAAATACATCAGAGGTTTAATCTTTGCAAGACAGGATGAGTCAACACTCAATACTATTTGCCAAATTCTACCAAACATTCAGAGAAACACCAATTGAGAAAAAAAATCCCAAATGCAGAGCTCCAAAGAAATTGGGTATTTCAATTGAAGTCAAATCCCTATGGGAATAATTATAACCAAGTATTAAGTACTGGCAAATAAAAAAAAAATAATTTATCATATTCAGCTGGAAGGAGCAGGCTAAGGCCACAGCCAACCAGGTCAAAGGTAGTTCCAGCTCGAGCAAAAGTTCAGTAACGAACGTTAACAAACGCAACATGGGCGACAAAGATTCCAAAGAGCAAGTCAAAAAGGTCAGTAACATCGTGATTTTTAGATACATGTTACATGTAATTATATGAGCAAATAACATGGTAATTATATAACAAAAACTATACAAAACCAAACAGACTAAATAGTTTTGATTTCCTTAATATTTACATAAATTATTTATAATTTATGCATTGAAAAACCCCCCACATAATTAGAAAAACCGTTTAAGACCCTAATATGATCTGTTTTTAATGTGACAGCAAACTATTAGTCAAAGCAAGATGGCTGGAGCAGATGACACTTCCGAGGTCCTGTCTGAAACCAAACCACAAGTTACTGTGGAAGGAAATATAAGCTTCCACTAAACATCAACATACTGTTAGCGCTGACAGAAACAATAAGAAATGATTAACATAAAAGTGTGATTTATCTAACAGTTTGACACAACTTTATCCATTATTTTCAGTTTAATACTTTACTTCTTCTAATGACAGCTGTACAGAGAGGCCAGAACATACATTATCATTGAGATAAACTCCGACAAACCGCTGGTAGCAAAAGCTTCTCCAGAGGAGCTGGCAAGAAGGTAGTGTGATCAGTGTTGGCTAATGTACTTTTAAAAATGACTTATTACCTTACATAGCAATAAGTGGATATCCCTCAGAGTGAGTGGTACTGGGGAGTATCCCAGCTGTAAATCACTGGGTGCTAAGAGACTCACACCCAATTACTGCCTCGCTTCTTATGTTGATCACTTTGATCACCTCTGACTTTAGAACAAAAATGCATAAGATTGAGTTGTGAAGTGTTTTATTTCCTGCAGGGTGAAAGCACTGATCCCTCCCAGACCTTCACCTGTAGCTGGTCCCAGCCGATCAGAAAGAGTAAAAACATTGACACAGTGTCATACACACGCAGAGACACACCCAGAAGATGAATAGCTCGGCTGAGGAAAGTTGCTTTCTCTCGGAATTTTCTTCACTGCTGTGTCTTCCTGCAGGCTACGTTGAACTTTCAGTGGCTATACTTTCAGAGCAGTATGAAGAATTACGTGGAGCAAGTTCCGGCCTGCCGCAAGACCATAACAAGGAGCAAATGATGACTCAGCTGATGAGTTCCCTCAATATCTCCGGGAAGTATTTCGCCTTGAAAGAGCAGATAAAGGTCAGAACAAAAATATGAAAGCCTGAAATAATTTCTTAATAAAATTTCTTATAATCCATAAAGACTCTTTTCCACTATTGTGGCTGTTCAACTAAACTCATCAAATCGATGTGTGCCTGTGGATTCTTGGCATGTAGCATGCAGTAGTGAGGATTGTACGTGACAAGATGCATCGGACAGAGCCCTTCACTGACCCTCAGGAGCTGAAGCAATTTGTCAGCAAACTCTATGTCTACTTAGTGGAAGAAATGCAGCTAGCCCTCAACAAAGTAACAGAGATACACACACACACACACACACACACACACACACACACACACACACACACACACACACACACGTGCACGCACAAATGTGATGTTTGTGAGGGCATCTTTCATTTTTATTCTCTCTTCATTGCCAGATTTACAGCCCTGTTGATGAAGTTGATGAAGATAGTACAGATGAAATCCCCTTGCATTCCTCCCAGCTTAGATCTTTTGCCAGAGAGGCACAGCTCACTGGGAATTATCAGCAGGCTGCTCAGTACTACCAAGAGGTACAGAACAGAAAAAAACCACGCTGAAAATAAATACTTCTTCAGTCTTTCATGTCATGAAAGACATTTATAAACATAAAACAGAGTGGTATTGGCAGCCTATAAACTGACCCATAAATCCAAAAGTGTGTCTATATCTTATATATTAATTTGTTTAAAAAATATGCTTTAACAGACTGTCTTATATTGTTGTATTATCCTTGATACATAATCAAATGTGTATGTTCTTCATGTGTACTAGAGATGTCGGGTTACAACAGTGAATGTTGAAGACATCTGTGCAGACTAGTAAAATAAGTGGTCTAAAATGTGTGAGGCATCCCCTCGAAGCATCCCTTAAGTTTGAGTGGGGTTGTCTGCACATGTGGTCCAAAGACTACTTGAAAGCAAAAGAGTGTTTCTGGGATGCTGTGTCAATGGACCAAACTGACCGACCCAGGTTAGAAATGTTCCGCTTACAGCACAAATACTACATACTGAAACACAGTGAGCACATCACAACTTTATGCACGAAATAAACATGACTTCTGCTTTGAAGCAAGGCATAGTAACATTTTGATAGGGAGGAATTAGTTTAACATTAATATATAACTAAAGGATTAATGTCTATTCATTGTTGAGATTAATCCTATAGTCATGCTGCCGATATTGTATTGATGTTTTTTTTTCTTCCAGTCAAAATCCAAAGCACGTATTTTCATTACATTACTTTTCACCTCAAGTTTATTGTCAACAATAAAAGATATCAATGACATTTTCTTGGATAAATGTGACTTGGGTAAGGTTCTATAAATTCACAAAAAAGAAGCAGAAAAATCACTATGTTACTCTTACTTATTCAAAGTTTAGGCAATGTTTTTTACCTGTTTCATATTATTCATCCAGCCTGATGATGTGTGGGGTCTTGGAAGTGATGTTTGATTGTTACAACGAAGCCATGACGCTCCTGGAACGAGCTGCTAGCATAGACCCGCCCAGTGTGGTGGCCTGGACGCTTTTGGGTGAGCTTTTTACATCCAGCCTTCTCCAGGACTACCCTGACTGCTGTCACCAATAATTGTATCAATATCAGATGCTAGTTAATGTTATTGATAATTACTTTCAAAAGGGAGGAGAGAACAAAATCATAATCAGCTGTATTTTTGCCAGGTTTGTGCAAACAAATGTTGTCTCTCAAGGTCCAGTAAAGAAACTAGAATAAAAGCTAGAGCATTCAAAAAATGTGTACACTATCTACAAGACAAAAATCAATATTTACAGACATGAAGATATTACAAAAATATTCGTCCAACACTCTGTGACTATTATAAGTTCAGCAGAGCGACAGCCAGGGGGAACAAACGGAAACACACACAAAATGTCTTTTGTGTGTTTCATGAGCACAATTTTTTATTCCATTTTTGCTCGAACGTGTCTTAGAGATGGAAATCACCTTGTTAAAGAAGGAAAATCATGAAGAGGCCAGATGATTTCTGGACAGATGAAGACAGAAAACAAAACATACTGTTGTAGCTTTCATGAATAATTTTATTTTGCCACAGAAATATAATTTGGCCCACCTGTATGGATGAAATAGTAGATGCATAGCATTTGAGACAGTTACTATTTCCAACTTGACTGGACTGTGAGATGTCAGCAAAGGTCACCACCCGGTGTCTTAAAATTAAACTAAAAGAAAAAAGACATAAATAAATACCGGTACATCCAAAAAAGCATTATTCAGTTATAATTATAATTATATTCTATCAACATAACAGATTAATAATACCCACATAATATGGACCAGTAAAGCAGGAATAATGAATGATGGAGTATTTGGTGCATTTTTTATTTACAAATTTCTGGGTTTGTTGTTAAGGTTTGCTCCACCAAAGACAAAATGAATCCATTTTGGCTGAGAGAGCCTTCCTGGAAGCCAGAAGGCTACTGAAGGAAGATGAAGCACAGAAGAATACACACAGTGAAGAAGGGGAAAATGACAAGGAGAAAATAGACAAGACCCAGGAGGCGTCTCCCACTGCTGAGCAAGGTGGATTGCATTACCAGAAAGAGAATCCAGGGAGTAAGAGTGGATTTCAAATTATGACATACAACACAGTCAATCTGTTGTTACTTGACAGTGTTGATGTATTTTTCTGCATGACCCAGATGTTTCGGACCATGACTCAAAGGAGCAGAAAGATTATCCTGTGCAAGATGAGGACTACAAATCAGCTGCAGCTAAACTCACCACTACCATTTACACAGACACAGCTCAGTTCCTGCTGCAGAACAATGCCCTGCAGGTATGCACACAGCCCTGATCTTCCAGTCAGACTGTCGCACACTGGTCAAATTTGAGTTGAAATACATCATGTAGTAGAATGTGCAACGCTGCTGGGTCACGCTGATACACGGTTGGTGAAAAACCCCATAGCTGAAATGTGATTTTGGAAAATCAGACATGACTCTTCTTTTTACCCAATTTTATTTTGCTAAAATAAATATCTACCTATAAAGTTTCAAATTTATAGCGGGAAAATGTCAAAAAAATTTCATGACAAAAAGAAGAAAACATAATGTATAATCTCTGTTTACCGTTGGCAGATGGTGGAACATGTTTTGTCCCAGGAGCTGTTATCCTCTGTAGGGGGTTGCACTGTTTCCTACCTCCATCATCGGGCCCAGTTGCAACTGCTCAGAGGTGACTACAGCAGTGCTGCTGCCAGCCTTAAAGAGCTACTGTCCTACAGAGATCAGGTACTCCCCATTCCCATTGTGGAATGATTTGATAGAGAATATTCCATGTGTTTCTCCACTGCTCTCATAATGAGTTGTTAAAATCTACAGTCTGGACATTGTGTCATAAGAAAGTCAGCTTGTAGTGTCTGCACCCCTCCCACGAATATAATGGTTGTATGGAGTAAATTTGGAATCTCAATTAAAGTTTTCAGAATATTCCTAGTTGCTGCAATATATTATGATTAATACAGCACACCACTAGATTCTGCTGTATATCGGTAGTCATTGCTCTGTCAACGTGTTGGAAAACTTTTCCATGGAACCTTGAGATAAGTTTGAAATATTCCAGTCAAATGATGGTGAATACAGCCCCAGAAAACATTTGCTCCTCAGCTGTAAGATTATTCTTTTTTACTGATTTAGTGTTCTTCTGCAAAAAAACAGGTTTCCAGGGAAAGAGACCAGTTTGATACAGTAATATCATATCCCATGCATAGTAATCTTTCGTTTTTTCTCCCTGATAAATTAATTTTTCCCTGCAGAACTGTATTAAGGAAATGTAACATATTCATAATAATAATTCATAAGTATGGGTTGCCTTGTTTCAAAACAAGTCATTAATCAATGTTGCTGCATATATTATTATTGAAATCAGGAGTCAGAACACAATGCTGTAGTCCAGGAGCAATATATCAATGTCAATTTATGCTGAATCCTGAAGTTATACATCATTTTAACTTCTGGTCACTGAAGTGTGATTGTCATCCTGTTTATTTTCATTGTTGTTATGTTATTACCATTTAAGGGATTTTTTAAACACCAATTGTAAATAAAATGTGCTGACACCATTCAGTGAATTTGTGCAGTTTAGTATAAAATCATATAATCGTTAAGAGTCTTTCGTTTTGATAAACTCTGTTTTCTTGCGAAAAAACTGAGGAGTAACATGATAAATGTTATCCTTGCTGTGGGCAGGATGTTGACATCTGGGCTTTGAATGGTCACTGTCACTACTTGCAAGGTGCGTTGTCTGAAGCCCAAGACAGTTATGAGTGGAGCCTCAACTTTCCAAAGCAGCCATCAGACATCCACATTGTCCTCCTCCGCCTGGGATCCATTTACATTAGGCGCGAGAAGGTCAGATATTTAGCAAATGTCACACCTGTCAAATAGAACATTGTACTTGTGTACTTTATCTGCTGATGAGTTGAGTCACAATATAGGATTTCAACTGATGCATATTGGAGCAGAAAATAACTGAAAACATCATCTAACATTCTTTCAGCCAGGGCTGCAGTTCCCACACACATTTTGCATAATTTACCCCTGAGAGCAAAATTGGTAAGTCTTGTAAGGATACCATAGCACATCATTTTGTGAGTGTCTCATGAAGAATGTTGTTCTGTGGGAACCACAATATTGTTTAATGTAAAGGTGATGAATGTTTTTTTTTTTTTTTATTTTTTATTAAAAACTACTAACTTGTAAAATCTAACTCTTTTTTTCTATTCTTAAACATTCAGTTTGAACAAGCCAAAGTCATCTACCTGCAGGCTTGTGAGCTGTCTCCATCATGCCTGACCTGGCTGGGCTTGGGGACTGTCTGTTATAGGGTAAAACTACTGCACACACCTGATGATCAGGAGATTAACTGTATTTAGCTGTTTTAGTTGAGCTTATTAGTGTTCGTTTTTCAGATCTAGAAGTAAAAAATGTAAAATGATTACAATGGGTTTTAGGTCCTATCAACAGTGTAGCGGAGCTTCTCCCTCTTGCAGTGAGGTTAAGTAAGCTGCTGTGCTATTGCTTCTGCAAATAATGCTTAGATCACTCTCAGAGCTAAGTGCAGAATCATTTTGAACTGAAGAAGATATTTGGGAATTTTACTGACTTATGGAGGACCTGAAACTTGTATCTCTGTTTTTGTAGTTGGGGGAGCTTTCTGTAGCTGAGGAAGCGTTGACTGAGGCTAACCATTTGAACAGAGAGAATGCAGAAATGTGGGTTTACCTTGCTCTAATCTGCTTCAGGGTAAGAGTGATCACAGTGCATTGAAAACATACTGAAAGCCTGTCCCAATTCCAGCTCTGCCTCCATTAAAGATGCTTTTCAAGACACAATATGATGCAAAGGGATGACACTTACAATGCAAAAACAAATCCTGTCTTCTTGAAGCCAAATATGAAGGCACAATTGATGTGTCTTAGGTAAACATTAGACTTCAAGCCACGAGAGTTAGCAGAGATTGCTGAATGGGATTATGCTAACCGTGGGTAAAACCAGGTCAACCTTCATAAGATGTGACTGGTTAGAGAGAAAGGAAAGTTTAGGTTCTAGTTGAGATAAGAAAGCGAAGCTTGTAATCTGAACCCACGTTTAGCTGCCCTCGTCCTTAGTGTCTTACAATGCTTTTCCCATCAGTCACTACTTCACTGTTTAGATCAGTGAGACTCCAACAGTTTATATATTCATATTTGATGGAAAAACAAGTTGATCTTTACTGTAAAGAACCATTCAGACGAAGACATGCAGTGCAGCCCTTCAGGAGTGCAGCCCTTAAACTGGGACAGAGTTAAGCACACATTAGGTTTTTTATTTTCTGGAACTGAAATAACCATCTGGTGAAATTCATTTTTCAGTCTGGCAGACAAGATCAAGGAGAAGAGTGTTATAAATATGCATTAAGGGTAAGTTATTGTGTGTGTGTGTGTGTGTGTGTGTGTGTGTGTGTGTGTGTGTGTGTGTGTGTGTGTGTGTGTGTGTGTGTGTGTGTGTGTGTGTGTGTGTGTGTGTGTGTGTGTGTGTGTGTGTGTGTGTGTGTGTTTTAATGATGGTATTAATTTATTGTTAATTATTAATAATGCCATCAAATTGGTTTAATAGCAAACTTGGAGGTTAAGGAAAGTTGGAAGGGGCAACTCGTAAGGTCTTAGTGAAAGAGCGCTATGATGCAGAGTCCATATGGCCTAAAACGAAAGTTACGCCTGTAACTACGGTTCTATGAGTCCCGGATGACCGCCAGGCGGTGCTGTAAGCACTGGATATCTCCCCCTCGCGCATGCGCATGTCGAGTACAATACCAACAATGTCACGTCACCCGTGACCCCTGCATGACCCCCGGAAGGGTATATCTTCCGGCGTCAGCATGGGATCGGCTCCTAGAATCTTCTCGCGAGAGCACGAGGATTCGGAGTGACCGGCAGGCCTGGCGGTCATCCGGGACTCATAGAACCGTAGTTACAGGCGTAACTTTCGTTCTATTTCGTCCCTACTGACCGCCAGGCGGTGCTGTAAGCACTGGATGACGAATACCAACAATGTCACATAGAATCCCGGTCACATACCACACTGATCAGGGGCAGAAGGACCCGGGAGTAGAACCACGCCCAATGGTTGGGGAGTGGCGACATTGATCCGGTAAAACCTGGAGAACGTGTCTGGCGACGTCCACGAAGTCGCGGTGCAGATGTCCTCCAGAGGCACCCCCTGCAGGGCAGCCAAGAAGCTGCGACGCTTCTGGCCGAGTGGCACCTCACCCCCACTGGTAAGGGGCGGCCACTGGCCCTGTGGGCGCGCTCGACGGTGTCCACCACCCAGTGGGACGGCGCTGTCCAGAAACAGCACGCCCCCTGTTGGGGCCACCATGGCAGAGAACAAGCTGCTCCGACCGTCGCACAGGCGCGGTAGCATAAGCAGCAAGGGCCCGTACGGGGCACAAAGGGCCCGGCCCACTCTCTGCAGGACCTAGGGCAGGAACGCCACGTTCGGCCACAACATAGCCCCTGAGCTGACTGACAGGGCATGTAACTCATCGACTCGCCGATGTCATGGCGAGGAGAAAAGCTATCTCCGTAGAGAGCCACTTCAGGCCCACCCGGGCCAAGGGCCCAAAAGGGTGGAGAAGAGAGGGCACCTAGCACCATGGGCAGGTCCCACACTGCTCGGGGGTTTATATTCATGTTTATGTTCAGGTTCTCTGGAAAGCGTCTAGAGACAACATCTGTTGTATTAGACGCTATATAAAAATCGAATGGAATCGAAAACTGGGGCCTTTGGGCTCCTCGGGGGGGGCAGCCTCAGAGCCCCCCTGAGAAAGAGAAACCAGCCGGTGGCACCCCACGGTGGCATTCTCAACCAGGGCATGTTGCGATGAAATGACCGCCACATACACCCTTAAAGTGGACTGAGCACGGCCACCATCCAGGAGGGACCGAAGGGACCCCAGGATCGTGGCCACGGGGCAAAGAACAGGGTCCTCTGCCCCGTCTGCACACCAGGCAGAGAATCTCCCCCACTCGCACTCATACCAGAGGCGGGTGGGAGGCACATGGGCATTCGAGATGCCAGCCCTGACGGGTTCAGGACAGCTTGACAACAATGGGTCGGGCGCCGCAGCGGCCAGACTCAGAGCCAAAAGCGACGGGGTCGGGGTGCAAAACCTGAATCCCCGGCTGGAAAAGACGGTCCCCCTGGGGGGCGTCATGTTGTGTCGCAGCAGAGCCCCCGCAGCAGTGGAAACTATGTTTCCCCGGTCGGAAGGGGGCCACCAAGAGGAGCCCGTGAGCCCTCTGGAGGACCCTCTGCAAAGGCGGCTTGCGCCGGGAGAGGAAGTCCGTCACCCGGTTCCTGTCTCCAGGCAGGAACATCGCCCGAAGGCCGGGCAGGCGAGGAGCTGTCCACGCTAGGAGGCCCCGGGACACCTGCAGCAGCTGTGCAGAGTCGGGGCCCCCTCTGGTGGCCGATCAAGGAACAGTGGACACACTGCCCGACCGACCCGGCACGTGCCTCCCCCACAGGAGTTGCAAAAAATGTTAGTGTGAAGTGCAGAGCCCAGAGCTCCAGCACGTTGATGTGGCCCGTGCGGACCCGGGAGGACTACTGATGACAGCCTCCCGGCAGGGAGGGGACAACGCCTAAGGGCACACCCCTCAGCCGGAATGTCCCGCCTTTCCAGGGTGCAAGGGTATAGACACACACCCGCGAACCCTGACCAGCCTGCGCCCGTGCCTCTTGGCATCCAGGCGAGGCTGTCCAGCCACATTGCAGGGGGCGTAGCGACAGCAGGCCCAAAGGTATAAGAGGGGCAAGGGTTGCCATCACGCACCTGGTGAAAAAAATCCTCGGTGACAGGGAGAGCCCGCACAGGAGCACCCTGAACCGACAACGGTGGCCCCGGTAGGCTAGCCCCCGGAACCACCGGTGACGTGCCGCGACCGGCACGTGAAACAAGCGCCCTGTAGGTCCACAGTTGCAAACCACTTCCTCCTGACCTACGCAGAGCATCTGCTGTGGTCAAGCCTCCGGAAGGGCAGGACCTTCATGTATTCGTCGAGGTCCCTCAAGTCCAAGACGGGACGACGTCCGTCGTCTCTCTTGCTGATGAGAAAGTAGCTCAAGTAGAACCCCCAGGCCGCGGCGGGGGGTCCACCGGCATGATGGCGCTCTTGGCCAGTAGGGCGGGCAACACCTGAGCCCGAGCCGGAATGTTTGCCGGGTCTCTGACGATGGTCATCTCAACCCGGCCGGAGATAGGAGGCCGGTGTCGGAACTGCAATACGTACCCCTGGGCTAGGGTGGAAACCACCCGGCCCCCAATGAGCAGGCAGCCCAGTAACCGAGCTGCTGCCGGAAAAGTAGCTGACGACCGGCTCCGTGGCCTCAGCGCCGTCTCCCCCGGGCTCCGGACGTCCCGGGGGGGCGACGGTCGGGATCAACGCCCCGACGCTGGTGGGACGGTCCGCGCACAGGGGGGCGAAAGTCACCAGCAGGCTGACTCACAGACCGCTGAAAGCCGCGCCGGCCGCCGTGGGCAGGCGGCCGGGGGCGAGGCCCGGGGGCCGGTGAAGGGCCTCCCGGTGTACAGGAAGCGGCCGCACCCCTGTGAAGGTACACCAGCCGCTGCCTGGTCTCATCAGCCAGGGCGGTGCGGTTCAAAGCTTCCAGGGCAGTTGCCCCAAGCAGTTCCCCCGGGTCTGCCGGTGCCTGACGAAGAACCCTACGAGCAGTCTCCGTCAGGGGTGACTGCGCCAGTCAGACATGACGGCGCGTGTGCACCAGGGTGGACATCAGCCGCCCCAGGCGCCCCCAGGCAAAAAGCCTGTAGGGATATGTCACACATGTCTCGTGTGGAATCCTCCACCTGTGCATCCTGCAGGGAGGTGGAGAGAGCCAGCAGAAGATGGGAAAGGGTGTTCCCCAGCCGGCCGATGCGTGCCGCTGTTTCATAAGCCTTACAAATATGCCCATCAGTAACCCTACTCTGGGTAGAGGGGCACTTGGGATCTGGCTTCAGAGCCTCATCAGGAGCCACTATCAGTGCTGCAATGGAGGGCTCGATGGGGGGGGGCATGTGGTGGAGACCAGCCACAGCAGCGTCCTCCATCGCCGTCAGAGCACGGTCATCAGCCGGCTGTGACATCTCTCCAGCATGAGTGCAGCCCCTCAAAAAAATCCGACGAAGACGGAATGTGAATTCCACCGGAGAAGGATTGCGCCTGTGGAAGGCGCTAGAGGCCACCTCCGCACGCGGTGCACTCGGCTGCAAGTGTGCCAGGGCAGTGCGGATAATGCTCTGCACGGAGGAACAAACCGTCCCCTCCCGAGAGCTCTGGGCAGATGAGTGCGAGGAGAACCCCGAGCGCTGTGAGGCCGGGTCCCCTGATGACACGTTGAAGTGGCTCGCCGAGGCTGCAATGGATATGGCGTCCTCCGGCAGCGGCGGTGGCGACCCCAGAGCAAACTCTGGCATGGCAGGTTCCACCTGGCCAGTACCAGGTTGCAGATTGAGGAGGGGCGCCTTCATCTGCTCCATGTCGGCAGCCAAGCGATCTACCTTCGAGGAGAGCTGGCTCGTCATCCGCCGTCGTTTGGGGGCCCCCACCACTCTCTTTGCCGATCGCTTCAGAGAAGACCCCGGCTGAGATGAGGGGAGGCTGGCCAACGGCCCCGCTGCTCAGGGCCGAGGCACGACACGCAGAGGTCCTGGTCATCCGCAGGGTCCAGGGCGGCCATGCACCCTGGGCATGAACGCTCCATCACAGCGACCGGTGGGAGAGGGAGCGGACACGCTGCCGTTGCCACGGATGTGCTGGCAGGAAAGAGGAGCGGACACGCTGCTGTTCACACGAATGTGTCGGTGGGAGCGGTCATGCTGCCGTCACCACGGATGTGCCGGTGGGAGAGGGGAGCGGACGCGCTGCAGTCACCACGTAGGTGTCGGTGGGAGAGGGGAGCGGAAACGCTGCCGTCACCACAGCGAGCACGCTGCCGTCACCACCAATATGCTGGCGGGAGAGGGGAGCGGTCACGCTACCGTCAGCACGGATGTGTCAGTGGGAGAGGGGAGCAGAAACGCTGCCGTCACCACAGCGAGCACGCTGCCATCACCGCCAATGTGCCGGCGGGAGAGGGGAGGGCCACGCTACCGCCAATACGGATGTGTCAGTGGGAGAGGGGAGCGGAAACGCTGCCGTCACCACAGCGAGCACGCTGCCGTCACCACCAATATGCCGGTGGGAGAGGGGAGCGGCCACGCTACCGTCAGCACGGATGTGTCAGTGGGAGAGGGAGCGGACACGCTGCCGTCACCACGGATGTGCTGGTAGGAGAGACGAGCGGACACGCTGCCGTCCACACGAATGTGTCGGTGGGAGCGGTCACGCTGCCGTCCACACGAATGTGTCGTGGGAGAGGGGAGCGGTCACGCTGCCGTCACCACGGATGTGCCGGTGGGAGAGGGAGTGGACGAGCCGCCATCACCACGTAGGTGTCAGTGGGAGAGGGGAGCAGAAACGCTGCCGTCACCACAGCGAGCACGCTGCCGTCACCGCCAATATGCAGGCGGGAGAGGGGAGGGCCACGCTGCCGTCACCACGGCTATGAGAAAAGGCAAAAATAGGCGTCTTTACTCAAAAAGAAGAGAACAATCCTCTCTCGTTTCTTTCCTTTTTTTTTTTTTTCAAAAGAAAAAAATAATCTGCAAGGAAAAAATAATGTTGTCACATTAATAAAGTGGGAGAGGGAGCGAAACGCTGCCGTCACCACAAATGAGCCGGTGGGAGAGGGGCGTGGCCTCCACCACGGCTGTAAGAAAGACCAAAAAAGGTGTTTGTATTGTTTTTTCAAAAGAAAAAAATAATCCTTTTCTGTCTTCTTTTTTTTTTTTTTTTTCAAAGAAAAAAATAATCTGCAAGGAAAAAATAATGTTGTCACATTAATAAGTGGGGAGAGGAAGCGAAACGCTGTCTCCCTGCGCAGATTGTGATCAGGTGTCAGGCGCAGCTTGACAGCTTACCTTCTGTCAGCTGGGCAGGGGGGCGGGGCGGGGCGGGGAGACGCCGCCGCCGCCGCAACGAACACCAATAAATACCGCGTGGCCACAGCCTCTCGGAGGACGACAGAGATCGTTACTCCTACCTTACGGCACGAAGCTGCACAGAGGCCGGCGGTTTTAGGGAGGAAAAAAAGGAGCTTCACAAAGCTCCTATTTCCGTCCTGTACTTCAGACGCGCGATGCGAGAAGAAAAAAGGAGCCGATCCCATGCTGACGCCGGAAGATATACCCTTCCGGGGGTCATGCAGGGGTCACGGGTGACGTGACATTGTTGGTATTGTACTCGACATGCGCATGCGCGAGGGGGAGATATCCAGTGCTTACAGCACCGCCTGGCGGTCAGTAGGGACGAAATAGAACTACAGCTATTCAGAAAGTGTTCTACCAAATGCAAATGAGGTACTTTACCCAACATTGTCATATAATGTGTATCACAGCCTACTTATCATGATTATGATTAAGATTTTAATAATATGAATATATAAGTAATAGAAGATACTATTTCATTATCAAGGCTCACCAATATAAGTTAGCAATATAAGTTATTATGACTGTATGAAATTGAGTGCGGCTCTGAATATTGTGGATGCAAGAAGAGATCTCACTACTTTTTTTGTTGGAGCGCAGTTGTAGTTGTTTCTGTTTTGTGATTGTCTTGTCCAGTCTCTTTTTATATTGTGGCCCAGATTGTATATGTATATGTGTATTTACCCACTCAGAGTAGCACTGAGTGAGTAAGGCTAGAACATAGTAGAAAATGAACATGATACACTATGGCATGTCAGAAAAGGCTCATAGGACTTCCTAATGACTGTTTTTATGTTAAGATTAAAGACAAATGTAAACATCTTCACAATGGCCTGGAGGTCTTTCTGTAGCATTCAGAGATCGGAATTTGGCAAATAGTGCTGTGGACATCTCCACTGTCAAACACGGCTTCTAATACACATATTAGGAAAAATACAGAGCTAAAATACATGTGTGAAAACAAAAAGATTATGGATTTACTATTTTCTACAACAAATGTTTTCCAATATAATTGTTTCTGAAATATTTATCATATTGTATCAGTGTGGCTACATACAGTATGTGTGTCACAAGAACTGCATGACATCAGAGCTATTTTCATTTTGTTTGTCCGATAAAAATGTTGTTTTTCTGGTTTACAGTTCAACTTGCAAGATGACTCACTCGCTAAAGAGATCAATGAACTCCAGCACGAGCTCCGCTTCAGTCCTCTGGCATCATGCTTCAAAACGAATGCTGAAGCAGAAGCTTAAACTTCATTTTATATACGCAATATATATAAGGCATATTTGAAATGACATGTACAGTATTTCATTTTAAGTATGTTTATTGTTGTTAAACAGAAACACAACCAGTTCAGATTCACACCATTAGCTAGATGTAACATAGTTAAACTTTGCCAATGTCATATTAAAAAAGAACTCAGAGCAACACAAATTGTTTTATTTGATATAAAACAGTCAAAATATAATAAACTTTTAGAGATAAAAAAAACTTACTGCAAGAACAAATGGACAGAAGGAAGAACATGAGGTAACAAAATATTTTAAAAAACACAACAGAAAACATTGTCAAATGAAAATGCTATAAATGCACCATAAGCACATGAATTGGTGTTTGTTTGTGTAACATTTGATAACACCTTTAATATTAAATCACAAAAAGAATATGAGTTTAGGACTGTGACATGAAGCAGTGTTGAGGTTATTAAGGTATTAATGTGATTTATAATCTTAGTGTCACTATGTTTTGCATGATTATAAACAGTTGTAAAGAATTTAACAAAGTAATTGATATGTTATAACAAGTTGTTAATGTTCTTTTGATGCATTAAAACCTCTACAAAAGGCATTTCCATAAAATCATTATCACAGTTTTCTTTATGACATTTTTACCTTTTGAAAAAGGAAAACAAGTCTCCTTAAAAAAAGTCTCTCCTTGATTTTATTCTGAAACACCCTCACATATTTTGGCACAATCCTTCCTTCTCTGAGAGGAAATGTTATGTGGGGTATTTCTGGCCTGTCAAGGTACACGCACATGTTGCAAGAAAAGCATTTCACACCTCAATTGTTTTTTTGATTTGTTTTTTTTAATATTTAATTGAAAAATGAATCTGCCCAAACAGAAATGTCTTTTAATTTCAAAATCCCTTTAAGAAAGCTCTCATCACCTTGCATATAAAGTGAGTTAACATAGGCTGTTTGGAATAAGATTTTCATTTGACAATACTTAATATAGCTCTTTTTACCGTGCAATCTTTTATCTTCGATGCATTGTGTAATCTGTTGTAGCGAGATCACTGTCTGGCACGAGCGAAGACTTCTTGCAGCCACGGTGAATCCTCATAGAGGCGAGGGTCACCCAGATACTCTGATGTCCTCTTGTAGAAGTAGTAGTACAACACAGAAGCTACAAAGAGGACAACGTTTCAGGTGGATATTACGCACAAACTCAAAAAATAAATATATACTGTAACACTTGTGCCCACATTTTCTATAAATCTCAAGGTTCAAAGTGGACTTTCAAAATATCTATCTGTGAGAAACTTTCATTACGTCACTAGTGTAGCTTTCATTGTATTGAGGAAACAGTCATCACCATCTGTTATGTTGGTACATTAATAAGTTATTTTTTAGAGTTTGTCTACATGACATTGCAGAATATAGAGTCAGAGAAATGAAAAGGTCCTCAGCAACATTTAAAAACCAGTGACATCATAAAAGTACAACTCATGTCACCACAGTTTAGAGTATCAAAAATCTATCTTTTAGAAAGAGTAAGTCTGGTCTTAAGTAGCAGACAAAACAGGCACAAGTAAGAGATGACTACAGAATGTTCTCATACTTAGAAGGGATCCCTTTCTAAGAACAACACTACCTAAACAATAAATCCTTTTATCCACTAATGAGATTATAGTATAAAACCCCACCTACATGGAGGCATAATATTATGGTCTGGAGCGTATCGATGAAAAGGGACTATCTCCCAAACAAAAACGTTTTTTATTTCAGAAATCTTCTGCTGACAAAACAAATCTGAGTAACAAACATTATAAATATTTGTTTAAAAATGTCTTATTTGGGAATAATGTTTAATATCACATTAAAAAAAAATAAAATCTATTGTAAGTTTTACTTTTTTGACAGAAAACTGATTTGGATGTGGGCTCAATGTTTTTCATGAAAATGTACAATGAATATGTATATTTGCCATTAAAATGCCATCTTACCAGTTCTTTGGAACACAAACAACACCTGAAGGCCATCCGTCCAAATAAATCTGTTAGTGTTTAGCCAGCGCAGATTCTGAATGAAATATGAAAGAAAGCATGATGGAAAACTTAAAAAAACAAACATTTTGACACATTGTCTCTCAGTCTTATGGAACAATAATGCAAAAAATTATCCAAAAGGCCTTGTGATAACACATTTGCACTCCTCCCAAATCCAAAATGGGAAATATTGTATATTTTCTCAAACTCATATTTCTTTCCTTAAAAAAAAAAAAAAATATATATATATATATATATATATATATATATATACGGTTTATATAAATGTATATATTCCACATTTTCCTCTCAGAGATGTACTAGGAAACAGATGATGAACATTAAAGCTACCTTTTGAATAGTTGAAATAAAGAAAAAAAGCAGTGTACATAGAAATATAAAAATGTTTAGCAAGAGTGTGAAATGACGCACCATGAGCCAGGAATGTAGTATTATACTGAAGGTCAGGTAGAGAGCCGAGAGCATTAGCAGGCTTCTAAACCGTTCCAGTAGTACGGCAACAAGACCAATCTGGAACACGTAGGTGTTGAACAGCATCAATAGAATGATGATCAGGTTGAACAAGATGGAAATGTCTTGGATGCTGAAGCAAAAAATGTATCAGGCATGAACAGAAAGGACAAGAACAGAGAGAATTTTGTCAACAATGTCACCATCTCTGAGCCAGATGAATTTCATCTCAAGCCAGAGATAATTTTACTCATCTAAAATTATTTAAAAAGTTTGACTTACATGAAAAGCACCAACTGGACTGCTGGTTCATTCCTTAGCAGCTCGCTGAAGGAGTTTACAAAGAGGTCAAAGGAGAGCAGGCTGAGCTGAATCAACAACACCAAGGAGTAGTTGCTGGTTTGGAGGCTCTCCGGCCCGAAGGCTGGGTAGCCGGGCGGGTTGTGGTTCCACTGTGGATCCAAGGCTGCACTTTTTCCTCATACACTACATAGAAACATCAATCTGCACACAACAGGTGTGGGAGTTTGGAAGTCTTAGTGAGGCATTTAAATGTCCCCAGTTTCCCGAATGCAGGTAAAGTGTGGTTGGCACATTTGCTCCATTTCCATATCGTGTTGAATAAATGAATTTACTTGGGCAAAAGTGACATCCTCCAAAAAGTAGGAAGGGATTCCGATGTAGGGATAAGCTGCCAAGATGTCAGAGATGTCAGCATTTTAATGTTGGATTTTATAGCTCCTGCATTAATAGATGTGATAAGTCAGTCCAGTTTGAAGCATGGCAGCAAGAGCAAAGCTTGTCTTGGAAAATGATGTCAAAGCCAGAGACATCACTTTCTGAGTACAGCAGAAACCTGTGTAAGGACACAACATGAATTATGGCTTTGCTTCAAAACGTCATATTCAAAACTTCATATTAAAGCAGCACAATGTAACTTTTCCACCTTAATATCATATTTCCAGAGTCATTGTGATGGTACATCAACTTCCAACAGGTTTAATGACACCTCTGTCATGGTCTGAGGGGTCTGTATCGCCTTCACTGGCACTATGTAACTTGAGGTGCATGGTAGGAACCCTTCCACACTACTGGTAAAGCACTACCGCTTTTGTCCAAAGGAGCCGCCAAACTCAACAAAAGCTGAAAGTTACATTATGCTGCTTTAAGAGGCTGTGGTTATTACTGTATTTTGAATAGACACAATCTAGAAAAAACGGTTCAAATTTAATCACAACTAAGTAGTTAGACTTAAAGAAAGAAAAGAATCACTATTTACCACAAAGCAGCTTTTCTTTCAGAATAGCAACGTTTTCTGACAATAGAAAAACAAATAGATCCCCCTCTTTTTCCCCCCCATCAGATCACTTTCTACTTCTTTAAACACGGGAAACATAAGAATAAAATAGGATTTCATTACTGCTACTGACTCTTGAGTATTTGTTGAGGTTTCACTGTAAATACATGCCTTGGCCCATATGAGTCATGATTACTATCAGGCAGGATCCCTCACACTGACATGTGGTGGATCTCATGATCCCTGTATTTATAGCTTTGCAGGACCATGGCAGGTGTGAGCAAGATTAGGACCATCAACCAGAAGCCTACTTATTCTTGAAAGCTCTCCTACTGAGATTCTGGGTTAGCCACCTTGCGTCTTGTCGAAGAGAAAAATAAAAAATAAAAAATCCACATGCACATCCACATGCACATATTACCACAAGCATAACAAAACTAAGCAATTCCTTTGAATGTGAAACTTCTTGCTTCAAGCTTTCCAATTCCATGGTTACACATAAACAGAAACGTATCAACTTCTGCTTCAAACTATAAATTATAACAGTTCTGCTTTCAAAACTATACCATTTGTTCTGACTTGTTTCTGATAAGAATGAGTTAAAAAGCCTTTGTTGTTGTTAATGTTCCTCCAGCTTGTAGGTCTTAGTACTGCACTGCCTACCGGTAATCTTCTTAGAAACATCCAAACACTGTGTTGGTTTACACAAAAAACAACATCATATTTTCTATTATTCCAGAATAAGAACAACTAAAGTCACATTGCTGCGACATCACAAACCTGTGAGGGTGTATTTCAAAGGCTGAGGTATTGCAGGTCTCTCCAAGTTGTGGCCAAGGGTCACAAAGTGAGCTGCACACTAACAGGCGTGTCCTTCTAAAAGCTTTTATCCCCTGTTTCTCTAATAGACGGGCAAGAGATTTGTGCATGGTTTGAAGTGAAGTGTCCTTTACATGCACTGAGGTAACAGTGTGCAAGTTCACAGCTGTGTATACTTTCAATTTGCTAGATTTTCCTTTTTTTTTTTAACCAAATTATGGATTTAATTTGTTCTGAACTTGTATTTAATTGTGGTTCTGGTTTATTATTTGTTTAAGCTCACTTGTTTTTGTTCTACTCGTTATTTCTTAATAAAAACAACGTATGAAACTGGGTCCTTTTTTTTCTTCAATTTTTGGACTTATACACCAGATAATGACAATGCTTCTGGGAAAGATCATTAGAGTGGTGCAGGATCCAGTGGTGAATGTGTATCGCTACAATACTGCACCATTTGCTAATGGAGGAAATGTTGCTCAG